>NC_133329.1:14575581-14875581 GCF_042186555.1 Aquarana catesbeiana | reverse complement strand
CCTCTTTTCCTGTGGCCTGCCAGGTTGCGTGCTCGGATAAGGGTCTGGTGTGGATTTTTGGGGGAAGCCCCATGCCTTTTTTTAATTTTGGCACGGAGTTCCCCTTAAAATCCATACCAGACCTGAAGGGTCTGGTATGGATTTTTGGGGGGAACCCCACGCCATATTTTTTTTTTAAATTTTGGCACGGAGTTCCCCTTAATATCCATACCAGACCTGAAGGGCCTGGTAATGGAATTTTGGGAGGCCCCCACGCATTTTTTTTTTTTTTTTTTTTTCAAATTTTTCAATGACTTTTATGTGTATTGTCGGGACCGACAATTCATTAATAGACGGCACTAGCGCTAGCACTTTTAAATTACTTTTTTTCCTTTAGAAATGTCATTTTGCTCTCGGACTGGAAACATGCGCCACTTTACAGGCATACTATAGACACCCCCCAGGTATGAAATTTAAAGGAATATTTCACTTTTATTGTTTCACTTTAAGCATTATTAAGATCACTGCTCCCGAAAAAAACAGACATTTTTAAAAAAAATTTTGCATTGATCCATGTCCCCTGGGGCAGGACCCAGGTCCCCAAACACTTTTTATGACAATAACTTGCATATTAGCCTTTAAAATTAGCACTTTTGATTTTTCATGCTTGAGTCCCATAGACTTTAACGGTGTTCCCGTGTTCGAACAAATTTTTTGCCTGTTCGCATTTTCTGGATGCGAACCAAACTGGGGGGTGCTTAAAGTGAAACAATAAAAGTGTAATATTACTTTAAATTTCATACCTGGGGGGTGTTTATAGTATGCCTGTAAAGTGGCGCATGTTTCCCATGTTTAGAACAATCTGACAGCAAAATGATATTTCAAAGGAAAAAAAGTCATTTAAAACTACTCGCGGCTATTAATGAATTGTCGGTCCGACAATACACATAAAAGGTAATTGATAAAAACAGCATGGGATTTCCCCACAGGGGAACCCCGAACCAAAATTTAAAAAAAAATGGCGTGGGGGTCCCCCTAAATTCCATACCAGGCCCTTCAGGTCTGGTATGGATATTAAGGGGAACCCTGCACCAAAATTGTTTTAAAAAATGGCGTGGGGGTCCCCCTCAAAATCCATACCAGACCCTTATCCGAGCACACAACCTGTCAGGCCGCAGGAAAAGAGTGGGGACGAGAGAGCTCCCCCCCTCCTGAACCGTACCAGGCCAAATGCCCTCAACATTGGGAGGGTGCTTTGAGGTAGTCCCCAAAGCACCTTGTCCCCATGTTGATGAGGACAAGGGCCTCGTCCCCACAACCCTTGGCCGGTGGTTGTGGGGGTCTGCGGGCGGGGGGGCTTATCGGAATCTGGAAGCCCCCTTTAACAACGGGACCCCAGGTCCCGCCCCCCCCTGTGTGAAATGGTAATGGGGTACAAAAGTACCCCTACCATTTCACAAAAAAAGTGTCAAAAATGACAAGAGACAGTTTTTGATAATTCCTTTATTTAAAGTCTTCTTTTCATCTTCTTCGGGTCTTCTTCCTTCTTCCTTTCTTCCTTCGGTTTCTTCCTCCATCTTCTTCCTCTGATCCTCTGCTTCTTGCTCCGGTGTTCTCGTCCGGCATCTTCTTCTGCGGCGTCTTCTTCCCCGATTTGTTCTTGGGCTGCTCCACATCCATGGGAGGCTCCCGCTGTGTGACGCTTCTCTTCTTCTGACACTTCCGATAAAACAGGGGCGACCTGACCCCCTCTGAGGGGCTTGACGGGGACTTCCCTATGGCTTCCCCATGATGTCAGAGGGGGCGGGGTCACACGGTTACGTAACAGGTGGCCCCTCCCCCCTCTGACATCACGGGGAAATTCTTTTTCAATTTTGGTTCCCCTGTGAGGAAATCCCATGCCGTTTTTATCAATGAACTTTTATGTGTATTGTCGGAACGACAATTCATTAATAGCCGCGAGTAGTTTTAAATGACTTTTTTTTCCCTTTTGAAATGTCATTTTGCTGTCAAACTGTTCTAAACACGGTAAACATGCGCCCCTTTACAGGCATACTATAGACACCCCCCAGGTACAAAATTTAAAGGGATATTACACTTTTATTGTTTCACTTTAAGCATTATTAAAATCACTGCTCCCGAAAAAACGGCAGTTTTTAAAACTTTTTTTGCATTGATACATGTCCCCTGGGGCAGGACCCGGGTCCCCAAACACTTTTTATGACAATACCATGCATATAAGCCTTTAAAATGAGCTCTTTTGATTTCTCCCATAGACTTTTTTAAAGGGTGTTCCGTGGCTTTCGAATTTGCCGCGAACACCCCAAACTGTTCGGCAAAGTGGCGAACAGCCGATGTTCGAGTCGAACATGAGTTCGACTCAAACTCGAAGCTCATCCCAAGTCCTAATATAAAAGTCAGCAGCTACAGTATTTGTAGCTGCTGATTTATTTTACTTTTTCTAAAGGAGCCTGGAACTTCTCTTAAAAAAAAAAAAAAAAAAAGAAAATCTGTCTGAAATAGTGAAGCATGCCAAAAGATCTCAAAAAGCAACACCTCATGTTGCCATCTAAAGAAATTCATGTAAATAAGAGAAACAAAGTCATTGACGTGTATCAGTCTGGAAAGGTTACAAAGCCATTTCTAAAGCCTTGTACACACGGTATGATTGTTGGCCAACCGAGTGTCTGATTTTTGTCAAAAGGGCGTGTGCCAGGATCTTGTCTTGCATACCAATGGTACACAATTGTCATGCAACAAACATAAACGTTGTGACGTACTACGAGGACTTTCAGCTCTTGAGCGCCGCCCTTTGGGCCCCTTCTGCTAATTTCGTGTTTGGTGAGCATTGATTCCAAGCATGCGTGTTTGTACTTTCGACTTTTGTGTGACGGATTTGTATACTCTATCATACAAAAATCTGACATCAAACCGTTATCCGCCAAAAATTTACTAGCCTGTTGGACAACAATTGTCAAAAGGAGCATACTAACGGTAAGATTTTAGGACAGCAGTCTGTCAACAGACAATCCCCGGCCAACAATCGTACCATGTGTACGAGGCTTAAGACCTTGGGTCTCCAGCGAACTATGCTGAGAGCCATTATCTACAAATGGAGAAAATATGGAACAGTGGTGAACCTTCCCAGGAACAACCGGCCTACCAATATTACTCAAAGAGCACAACGACAACTCATCCAGGAGGTCATAAAAGAACCCAGAACAACATCTAAAGACCTGCAGGCCTCACTTGCCTCAGGTAAGATCAGTGTTCATGATTCAACAATAAAAAAAAGAGACTGGGCAAAAATGGCATCCATGGGAGAGTTCCAGGGCCAAAGCCACTGCTAACAAAAAAGAACACAAATCTCACATTTACCAAAAAACATCTTGATTATCCCCAAGACTTTGGGCCAAATATTCTGTGGACTGATGAGACAAAAGTTGAACTTTTTGGAAGGTTTGCATCTGGGGTAAAACAAACACAGCATTTCATAAAAAGACCATCATACCAACAGTCAGACACGGTGGTGGTAGGAGGATGGTTTGGGGCTGGACGCAGTCATTGATGGGACCATGAGTTCTGCACTCTACCAGAAAACCCTGAAGGAAAAGGTCCGGCCATCAGTTCCTGACCCCAAGCTCAAGCGCACTTGGGTTATACAGCAGGACAATGATCCCAAACACACCAGCAAGTCCATCTCTGACCTGTGAATGACTAAAAGAAAAACTGAATTCAGGTTTTGGAGTGGCCATATCAAAGTCCGGACTTGAATCTGTGGCATGACCTTAAATTGGCTGTTCATGCTGGGAAACCCTCCAATGTGGCTGAAAACAATTCTGCAAAGAAGAGTGCGCCAAAGTTCCTCCACAGCGATGTGAAAGACTCATTGCCAGTTGTCAGAAATGCTTGATTGCAGTTGTTGCTGCCAAGGGAGGCACAACCAGTTATTACGTTTAGGGGGCAATTACTTTTTCACAGAGCCAGGCAGGTTTGGACAGCTTTTTTCGCTTAAAAAATTAAATCAGCATTTAAAATTGCATTTTGTATTTACTCGGGTTATCTTTGTGCAATATTAACATTTGTTTGATGATCTGAATGAATTAAGTGTAACAAATATGCAATAAAAAATAAATAAAATCAGGAAGGGTGAAGGTGAAAAAGCACAGGTGCGGTTTATACACTATAAGCAATGGACAAAAAACAGCAAAACAAAAAGAAACCTGAAAATAAATCCTTGCCAACTTGGCCACTTATTACACACACAGGTTTCCTGGCCATCAGCGAGGTGCAGCCTTGTGCTGGGGGCAGCACCTATCTCCCTGTTTAAAGATGCTTGCCACACAGGCCTTGTCCCACCCCACAGGCAGGTATCACGCTCCCCAGTCTAAACAGGCACAAAACCAGGTTCCAGGATGGCGCAACTCCCTAAGCATGCTGGGAGTTTTTGTAGAGGCCTTAATGAGCCAACTTAATTCAGCTGGGCTCATTACCTCTACCCCTGCAGGACTCAAAATCTGCATAGAGCCTTAATCTAGGACACACATCTGTCATCATGGATGCAACCAGGCAATTTTACCTGCCTGCTGTCACAATATATATACACCTTGCTAGTACCGGGTTGGACCCCCTTTATTAGGTCTCTCTTGCTAGTACCAGGTTGGACCCCCTTTTTCCTTCATTCTTGGTGGCATAGATCCAACAAGGTGTTGGAAATGTTCCTCAGATTTTGCTCCATAGTGACATGATAACATCACGCAGTTGCTGCAGATTTGTCGGCTGCACATCCATGATGTGAATCTTCCATTCCACCACATCCCAAAGGTGCTCTATTGGATGAGATGTGGTGAGTGTGGAGGACATTGGAGGACAGGGACCTCATTGTCCAGTGGTGAGATGATTGGAGCTTTGTGACATGGTGCATTATCCTGCTGGAAGGAGCCATCAGAAGATGAGGACACTGTAGTCATAAAGGAATGGACATGGTCAGCAACAATACTCAGGTAGGCCGTGGTGTTTAAACCATGCATGATGGGTACTAAAAGTGAGCCAAGAAAAGATCCCCCACACCATTACACCCCCACCACCAGCCTAAATAGTGATACAAGGCAGGATGGATCCATGCGCCAAATTTTGACCCCACCATCTGAATGCCGGAGCTGAAACCCAGACTCATCAGACCAGGAAACGTTTTCCCAATCTTCTATTGTCCGGTTTTGGTGATCCTGTGCCAATTGTAGCCTCAGTTTCCTGTTCTTAGCTGACAGGAGTGGCACCTGGTGTGGTCTTCTGCTGCTGTAGCCCATCTGCTTCAAGGTTCATTGTGTTGTGCGTTCAGAGATGGTATTCTGCAAACCTTGGATGTAACGAGTGGTTATTTGAGTTACTGTTGCCTTTCTATCATCTGGAACCAGCCCATTCTCCTCTGACCTCTGACATCAACAAGGCATTTTCCTCCACACAAATGTCGCTCACTGGATATTTTCTCTTTTTCCCACCATTCTCTGTAAACCATTCTCTGTAAACCCGAGAGATGGTTGTGTGTGTGAAAATCCCAGAAATACTCAGACCAGCCCGTCTGACACCAACAACCATGCCACGTTCAAAGTCACTTAAATCCCCTTTCTTCTCCCATTCTGATACTCGGTTTGAAGCCGTCCTCACTACGTCTAGATATCTAAATGCATTGAGTTGCTGCCATGTGATTGGCTGGTTGTGTGTAAGTATGTATGTGTATATATGTAGGTGTGTGTATGTGTATATATGTAGGTGTGTGTGTATACTGTATATGTAGGTGTGTGTGTATACTGTATATGTAGGTGTGTGTATACTGTATATGTAGGTGTGTGTATGTGTATATATGTATGTAGGTGTGTATGTGTATATATGTAGGTGTGTGTATGTGTATTTGCAGCACAGTGGCTAAGTGATTAGCTCTTCCACCTAGCAATGCTAGGGTTGTCGATTTGAATCCCAACCATGACACTACCTGCCTGGAGTTTGTATGTTCTTATTGTGCCTGTGTGGGTCTCCTCCGGGTACTTCGGTTTCTTTCCACACTCCAAAGACCCTTCCTGCCCAGGTGTCACAGGAAATGAGGGAAAATCTCCCCAGTGTGATCGGAGACATAAAAAAAAAAAAAAACTATTTGAAAAATATTTACTGTATACCTTCCCCACTCTTTTTGTAGATGAGCACCCTAGTTCCTAAACTCTGATATTATTTCCATTTTATATCATTGTGTTTATAGTTCCCATCCCATACCTGACATATGACTAGCGTAGGAGGAGGGAGAGAGGGGCGGAGGGGGAGTTATTCAGCTGTTTGTGTACTTTGAGCTTCATATCTTTCATCCATTTTCTCACTGTGTCTTGTTTTTGGTTTGCAGCCCCCTGTACTCTTGATTGTTTTCTCGGTAATAGCAGTTGTTATCATCATCATAATTGTCACCGAGGTAACTAAATGAAGTTTTTGAACCCCTGGACTTGTCACGGAGACGTCTCCTCGTGAAGACCACAGACCGTCTTCAGAGTCAAACTTGGATTCCTCGAGGACCTGCAGGAACGTTCCAAATATTTCCTATTCCACTATTATAGTTTTAGAAAAGAAAACATTCAAGTCCTCACCTTGCTGGAGGAGACCCCGTGAGAACTTCTGAAAATGACAAACCAAGACATGGGACAGGTTCAAGCAGAACTCTGGATAAACATCTGAAATCTCAACTGAAATCTCTCCTGGGCTGAAACGGCTTATTCTGATATTCCTGCACCCTATTGAGCATCTAACAATGTGCATTAGAAGCTGCAGCAAGCTAGATAGAGCCCCACCTCATTTCCTGGCTGAAGAATGTCCAACATCGTCCAGCTCTTTCCTGCCCAGCCTGACTGTCCCTGGCCCTGCACCTTTCATTTATTGGATTTCAGTTCCTTCAATCATGGAGGCTCAGCATCACATGTGGGCATAACCTAGAGATGAACAATGATGATCTCATACAATTAAAAAGGAAAGGCTTTATTTAAAAATGTAATGAGCATGATAATTAAGGGGGAGGGAGGAGATGGGGAAGGAAACTATCAGCAGATTAAATGTCATTTTTAAATAAATGCATATTTTCATATGTCTCAGATTCAATACACCTTTATGCTCCCTTGTGGTACTTTCTACCTACAGAGTCAACCTGCAGAGTCTGTGAGGTCTTCTTTGTAGCTCTCCATCTTGTGATACAGCTACACTGTAAGCCAGTGGCGGCTGGTGGGCTTTTCTTCTGGGGGGGGGCAAACAACCAGCACTACCCCCCCCTGCTCTGGGCGGCATTGCACTCAATCACCGAGGGGGACTCCAGGAACTTTGGGAACGTGGGTGGGGGGAGACTCTGGTTTCCAGAGACCACCTTCTGCAGAAAGAATACAAGGTAAGGGGGTGAGTTACTGAAATAAGGGGGAAACCTTTTATATCAGTGCCCCCTTACATTATTGTATTCACTCCGACTTACATCAGTGACCCCCCCCCCTCAAACTGGCCTGGTGCCGCTGTCACTGACCTCCTCTCAGGTACACCATGCAGGGCTTAGTTACACCATGCAGGGCTCAGCTAGATGGCTCCAGGTTGGTGGCTCTGGTTTTTTACTATATTGTCCTCTCCACAGTCCACTCCACACACATCTGACTTCTCCCATGATCCCCATCCCGGCGGCACTCCCACACTTGACTCCTCTCCAGCCTCCCCTCAGAGACTGCAGACATGATATAAGACCAGAGATGGTCAGAGGTTGTGGACATGGTACAAGAGATGTTTAGAGACTGTGGACATGATACAAAAGATGGTCAGAGACTGCAGACATGGTACAAGAGATGGTCAGAGACTGCAGACATGGTACAAGAAATCAATGCAGCCTCACCAGTGCCCATGAAATGCAGCCTCACTGTGCCCATCAAATGCAGATTTACAGTGTCCATGAATGCAGCCTCACCAGTGCCCATGAAATGCAGCCTCACCAGTGCCCATGAAATGCAGCCTCACTGTGTCAATCAATACAGCCTCACTGTGCCCATCAAATGCAGATTTACAGTGTCCATGAATGCAGCCTCTCTGTGCCCATCAATGCAGCCTCTCTGTGCCCATCATTGCAGCCTCTCTCTCTCCCTCTCTCTGTTCCCATTATTGCAGCCTCACTGTGCCCCTTAATACAGCCTCTCTGTGTCTATCATTGCAGCCTCACTGTGCCCATGAATGCAGCCTTTCTGTGCCCACCAATGCAGCCTCGCTGTGTCCACCAATGCAGCCTCTCACCATTTCCTGGTTTACACACACAATGACCATCTCCCGCTGTGTGTCATGGAGCTGGGTCTGTGTATGTTAGGCGGTGCTAACAAGGTCCTACCCCCCTAGAGGGGCTTGTATGATAGGTGGAACACTGATTCAATCTATCGCGCGAGATGGCCTGGGGGAGCGGGACCTTGTTACAGTGCCGCAGTACACACACAGACCCAGCTCCACAACACACAAGAGGAGGAGGAGGAAGGGAGGGGAGCTCTGCAGCCACAGCCACAGCTCAAAGGGCAGGCTGCCTACCGGGTCATTTCCCGGTATCCTGGTATGTCAGTCTGGCCCTGCGCGCACTTATCCCCTCTAGGTTGCGGGCAGTCAGCGCTCCTATGGGTGGCCGCTTCTATCTCGCCTCCTCCTCCTCTGCATCATAGCGGCTTCTGCCATGCGTCTCCTCCCTTCTCCTCCTAGGCGTCCAATGGGAACGCCTGTCCTTTTAGCCAATTGGGTGGCAGGTCTCCCGCATGCTGATTGGCTGGCAGGAGGATTAGTGTGGCAATATTTATTTGCTATTGTCACACAACTGGGTGGGCTCAGGGCACAGTGCTCTGTGCCCGAAGCCCACCCTTTTTTGAAGCCTATTAGAGCCTCTGGCTCTAATCGTGGGCTTAACCCCCCACCCCCCATTGGAATCCTTGCATCCGGTGCCCTGCATGTAGATTAGGGGGGCGGACACATGGATGGGGGGCAGCACCTGTGCGCTCCTAATGGGCGGTCCGCCACTGCCCAACAGACTCCAAGTTCTGGTCTTTAGTCTTAAAGGAACTCCCAATGTACAGGGAGGTTCCCCAGCAGTGCATAAAGGAACCTTCATTGAATGAGACCTTCAGTCTGAGTGCTGCTGTACAATGGGTTTTATGGAGCTAACAGTAAGATAGATTTGGGTACCTATAGTATCTGTATGGAAAAATACATTCCAACTGCACCACTTAATGATTGCTAGAGCTGCACGATTCTGGCTAAAATGAGAATCACAAATTTTGCTTAGAAGATAGATCATGATTCTCGCGGCATCAACATCATCTTTCACATTAAACAAGAAAATTGGGCTAACTTTACTGTTTTTTTTTTTTTTTAATTAATTGAAGTGTATTTTTTCCCATAAAAATTGCGTTTGAAAGACCACTGTGCACATACAGTGTGACATAAAATAGTGCAACAATCGCCATTTTATTCTCTAGGGTCTCTGCTTAAAATATATATATATAATGTTTGGGGGTTCCAAGTAATTTTCTAGCAAAAAATACTGATTTTAACTTTGTAAGAAACAAGTGTCAGAAAAAGGTTTAGACTTTAAGTGGTTAAACTTTTCGCATTTACAGACAGAAGTTTATCCCTTTTGATCTAAGAAGGAAGAGTTACAATGTTTCTAGTTATCTACTAGCACACACAATTTTGCTACAAACTTGGCAGACTGCCCGGTTTCGACAGCTGAGTGAGCAGAGAAGTCTCTACACTTGTTACATGAAAGAATTGGGAAACTCTGCTATCCACCTCAATACCAGGCACCTTCACCCCCTTCCTTCCCAGACCAATTTTCAGCTTTCAGTGCTCTCTCATTTTAAATGACAATTACTCAGTCATGCTACACTGTACCCAAATGAATTTTTTATCATTTTGTTCACACAAATCAAGCTTTCTTTTGGTGGTATTTATTCACCACTTCATTTTTTTATTTTTTGTGATATAAGCGAAAAAAGAGCAAATATTTTGAAAAAAAAATCAAAATTTTCTACTTTTTCTTTTAAAAGAAACCAAAAAAAAAAATCAAATTTTGTGGAAAATTTAGGCCAAAATGTATTCTACTACTTTGGTAACAAAAATCCTGATAAGTGTATGATCATTGGTTTGTGTGAAAGTTATAGAGTCTACAAGCCATGCTACGAATTATTGAAAATGTATCAATCCTAATGCACTGATGGCCTATCTCATTTCTTGAGGCCCTAAAATGTCAGGACAGTACAATAACCCCCCAAATGACCCCTTTTTGGAAAGAAGACAGTCTGAGGTATTTATTAAGAGGCATAGTGAATTTTTTGAAGTTGCAATTTTTTCCCCACGGTGCTTTGGAAAATTGTCATATTTAAAAGTTATTTCTCACACATGGTGCAAGCATAATTGCAATTACACCCCAAAATACATTCTGCTATTTGTCCTGAGTATGGCAATACCCCATGTGTGAGACTTTTCCACAGCCTGGTCACATACAGAGGCCCAACATCCATATAGCACTATCAGGCGTTCTAAAGGCATAAATTACACATTTCATTTCCTGAGTACCTATCACATTTTTGAAGCCCCTGGAGCACCAGGACAATGAAATTACCCACAAAATGACCCCATTTTGGAAAGAAAACCCAATGTATATTCTATGAGGCATAATGAGTCTTTTGAACATGTCATTTCTTTCCACAAGTTTTTGGAAAATGTGGAAAGAAAATTAAAACCTATTTTTTTCTCAGAAAGTTGTCAATTTATAAGATCTTTCTAACACGTAGCATGTACATAGTCAAAATGACACCCCAAAATACATTCTGCTACTCATCCTGAGTATGGCTATACCCCATGTGTAAGACTTTTTCACTACCTGGCCACATACAGAAGCCCAACATGCAAGTAGCACCTTCAGGCTTTTAACACATAGCATGTACACACCAAGAATTACACCCCAAAATACATTCTGCTGAGCAAAGGGTAAAAAAAAGCTCACCTGTGGTTTTAGCAGGCAGGAATACCGTTCCAGAGCAGTTAAAGCATTTGTCCAGACAGCCAAAGGAAATGTCCAGGAATTGTCTAGGTAACAGACAGATATGGAAAAGTATGAACATGGTTCAGTACAGTCCAAGGTTTAGCAGGCAGTTCAGATAACAGGCATAGGCATGGCCAGTTCAGGTGGCAGGCAAAGGCATGGCCAGTTCAGGTGGCAGGCAAAGGCATGGCCAGTTCAGGTGGCAGGCAGAGGCATGACCAGTTCAGGTGGCAACAGGCAGCACTTTGTACATTGGGTCTTGGTCAGGTAAGACCTGAGGACAGGGGTAGGGGCTTCTTCTCACCCAAATCTCTACGAAGCCTCCAAGTCTCCAGACCCTAATTTGAGAAAATTAAAAACCCAGAGAAAAATGTTTTATCCACTCGGAAAACCTTTTCTGGAGCCCCTCACATATGTGAGACCCCTGTGCTGTACAGTTACATAGTTACATAGTAGGCGAGGTGGAAAAAGACACAAGTCCATCAAGTCCAACCTATGTGTGATTATGTGTCAGTATTACATTGTATATCCTTGTATGTTGCGGTCATTCAGGTGCTTATCTAATAGTTTCTTGAAGCTATGGATGCTCCCTGCTGAGACCACCACCTGTGGAAGGGAATTCCACATCCTCGCCACTCTTACAGTAAAGAACCCTCTACGTAGTTTAAGGTTAAACCTCTTTTCTTCTAATTTTAATGAGCGGCCACGAGTCTTGTTAAACTCTCTTCTGCGAAAAAGTTTTATTTCTCTTGTATATAGTCCCTTATCATCCCCTTCAAGAGTTTACATACTATTGATGTTAGGCTAACTGGTCTGTAATTACCAGGAATGTATTTTGGGCCCTTTTTAAATATTGGTGCTACATTGGCTTTTTTCCAATCAGCTGGTACCATTCCAGTCAGTAGACTGTAAAAATTTGAAAACAAGGGTCTGGCAATCACTTGACTGAGTTCCCTAAGTACCCTCGGATGCAAGCCATCTGGTCCCAGTAATTTATTAATGTTAAGTTTCTCAAGTCTAATTTTAAATACAGTGGCAGATAAAAAGCACGGTCATTTAACAGGCCAAGGTCAATTCACGTTGGAGGCAGAAACATGTTTGGCAGAGGCATAGTCGTTAACAGTCCAGGTCATTCACAGAAATGGCAGATAGTGGAAACTGGAAAAAAATCATCTTCACTTTACTAATAGTGTAGTGAATTATGATAGCTCCGAAAGCACGATCAAATACAGAGGCCTGGCTGGGAGGGACATTGGGGACAGTAGTATCGGGTGTCACGGTGAATTCCTCTACTTGAACACACACCAAATTTTTGGGGGGGTTTGCGACCTGTTTGGGTAAGAGGGAGGATTTCAGGAAAGTGCCTTTCATGGAGTCTGGCTAATGAATCGGAGTGAATAAGTTGAGGGGCTTGGCCATGGGGATAGAGAAGGGCTGTAACAACGTCTTCTTGGAATTTTAGAATTTTGGGTGCACTTAGAAAAAATAATATATGAATTGAACAGGGCTAGTTGCATCAAATAAATGGCGACTTTCTTGTACCAAATCAGTGATCTCCTGGTGGCCAAGTAGGGCTGCATCATCTGGTCGTTCATATCCACCCCCCCTATGCAGTGGCATCTCCAGCTTTCATATTTAGGGGGGGCACATGGGGGAACAGGGACAAAAGTAGGGGGGCCAACTATAAAATGCAATTCTATATCCATACCATACCCAGGGTGTGCTACATGCAGAGTACTGAGTTCAGGGTGTGCTAGGTGCAGAGTACAGGGTCCAGGGTGTGCTATGTGCAGAGTACTGAGTTCAGTACTGAGTTCAGGGTGTGCTGCGTGTAGAGTACTGAGTTAAGGGTATGCAATGTGCAGAGTACAGAATTCAGGGTGTGCTACGTGCAGAGTACAGGGTCCATGGTGTGCTACGTGCAGAGTACAGGGTCCATGGTGTGCTACGTGCAGAGTACAGGGTCCATGGTGTGCTATGTGCAGAGTACAGGGTCCATGGTGTGCTACATTCAGAGTACAGGGTCCATGGTGTGCTACGTGCAGAGTACAGGGTCCATGGTGTGCTACGTTCAGAGTACAGGGTCCATGGTGTGCTACGTTCAGAGTACAGGGTCCATGGTGTGCTACGTGCAGAGTACAGGGTCCATGGTGTGCTACGTGCAGAGTACAGGGTCCAGGGTGTGCTACGTGCAGAGTACAGGGTCCAGGGTGTGCTACGTGCAGAGTACAGGGTCCATGGTCTGCTACGTGCATAGTACAGGGTCCATGGTGTGCTACGTGCAGAGTACAGGGTCCATGGTGTGCTACGTGCAGAGTACAGGGTCCATGGTGTGCTACATGCAGAGTACAGGGTCCATGGTGTGCTACGTGCTGAGTACAGGGTGTGCTACGTACAGAGTCCAGATTTCAGGAGTGCCACATTTCAGCTGAAAAAAAGCCTGGAGTAAAAGTATACAGTGCAAACACTGTCTGCAGCCATGAAAGATACAGCCACAGCACCTGTGATCATCATTATCATGCTGATGATTACACTGTACTTCATGTGACTGTACTGTATATAGGCTGTACAGTGTGATCATCAGCATGATAATGATGATCACAGGTGCTGTGGCTGTATCTTTCATGGCTGCAGACAGTGTTTGCACTGTATACTTTTACTATTTTTGTCAAAAGTAGTAACAGCAGTATATTGTAGCAACATCTGCAGTCTGAGTCTCACTCTAGTACTAGACTAGCCTGCTGGCTGAAAGAAAAAAATATATTTAAGGATTGTAAAGAATGTATGAGGCTGCAGAACCGTTGGAAGTAAGCTGGGAATGGAAGGGTGTCATGCACACAGTCAGTGTGTGGACTCCTAGTCTGGAATGCCCAAATCTGAGACTGGAGGCTGCAGGATGTGTTCAGTACAGAATTCTGGGAGTGGAGAGCAGAAAGTAACAGCAGATAGTGAGGTGGAAAGGGGATGGGGTGAGGATGGTGAGGATTGGTGTGTCTGATCACTGCATACTGCATAGTTTTATCAGGAGAATGTGGAGCCATGTACTACACAGAGGGAAGGAAAGTAAAGCTGGGGGTGAAAGTGAAAGTGACTTTTCTCCTCTCTCACCTCCATCATTGCAGGAACTTCTGTAGCTTCTGGAAGCCCGCGATATGAATTTACAGGGAAGGACAATGCACTGTGTGCACCCATTGGCTGAGGAGGCAGAAGCACTGCCCCCTGCTGCCTTCCCAGCCAATAGGTAGCTTAAGCTCACATAAGTGCCTTCCTCCCTCCCGACATCATACGGGACCTCTCAAGAACCGACCTGCTTTACAATGCAGGCAGATCGGGGACAAATGTATTTTGAGCCGGCATCCAGCGTCTGCAGTTCGGCTCCTGCAGCTGATAGGCTACACTAGCCTGGCTGCTGTGAAACTGACTGATGCTCGGGGGGGGGGGGTTGTCCCTGCATAGAGCAGCTCAGAGCCTGAGAGCCGGCACTGATGTCTCTCTCTCCCCTCCTTCCTTTCCCGCACTGAATGATACACAGCCGATCCGCTCCTTCTCCCCCTCCCCTCTCCTGTGTGTGCTCCAGGGAAGTCAAGTGTGAAGCTAAGGAGCTCACACTTCCCGCGGTACACACACAGGAGAGAGGAGGGGGGAAGGAGCGGATCGGCTGTGTATCATTCAGTGCGGGAAAGGAAGGAGGGGATAGAGAGACATCAGTGCCGGCTCTGACGTCACTGGTTGCTAGACGTGAGGCGGTCATAGCAACCAGTGGCCGGGAGTGGATTCAGGAGGTGGAGGCAGAGCCGGAGCCAGCAACACAGTGGCTCAGTCCATACCAGTCCCCTGCATTCCCAGTGTCCATTTTTTTAGTTGGGGGCACATAGGGGGGCACAGTATATTGTTGGGGGGACATGGCCCCCTCTGCCCCCCCCCTAGTGATGCCACTGCCCCTATGTCTAGGTTGTACTCATGCACACATTTTGGCTTCTGGATGGGGCCTCTTCTTCTCTGCAATTCCACCAAGGCGTCATCATGCATTGTAGAAAGGATGTAGACATCTCTTTTTTTATCTCTCCACTTCAGCGCTAGTACCTCTTCAGTCCGCATACTGGCCATTTCACCCTGCTTCAATTTCTTGGTGACCAATCTCAGTGGGAAGCCTTTGCATTTTGTCCGTGCTGTCCCACAGGCCACAGTGCAGTGTTCTTTTGGTGCAAATGGCGGAAAAGTGGGAGACTCGTGTAGAAATTTTCTACGTTTAGGTGGTAACCTTTCCCAAGCAATGGTTGGATCAGCTGCCAGACAATTTTGCCACTTGTTCCTCATAAATGATAAAGTCATATGTGTAACCCATGACCCTGTCACACACCTTATAAAATTTTACTGCCTGGGCTGTAAAAAGGGGAATTACAGGTTCTACTGACGTATCGGGCAGCCATGTTGGATACTGTAGAACATCTGGGAGGCTAGTATGGGCACTGCCTCGTTAATGGGATGCTCCATTGCTAGCATCTGGCCTATCCTCTAGGAAGGTTGCAGAACTGCTGGTGGATGCCTGCCTATCCTGGAGTGCTGCGCTGCTGGTGGATGCCTGCTGGTGGATGCCTGCATATTATCCTGGAGCGCTGTGCTGCTGGTGGATGCCCTGGAGTGCTGCGCTGCTGGTGGATGCCTGCATATTATCCTGGAGCACTGTGCTGCTGGTGGATGCCCTGGAGTGCTGCGCTGCTGGTAGATGTCTCCACCTGCTCATTTCTCCTGATTCTCCTTGTTAGATTTCTATCTTCCTCAGTTTCCATCTGGGAGCAACTGCTTTCCACTGGCTCAGATCTGACTTCCTCCATGTGGATAACTCTAGTCTTCTAAACTTGAGAAGAAAAATGTCATCTATTGGAGCTTACCAGTCCTCAGATGTGGCAGCTGCATTGGTTTCCTTTTTTTCAGACTTAAAGTGGTTGTAAACCCTCCCTAGTGACTTTTAACTATAGGTAAGCCAAGAATAAGGCTAATAAGGCTTACCTATAGGTAGTGGAAATATCTCCTAAATGTGCGCTGTTTAAGAGATATTTCACTTGTAGTGCGCTGATGATGTCATCGACGCATGCACTGTGAAGAAACGGACCTCCGTGCCATTTCTTCCCCCACGTTGTTACTGACGTGCGCGCGGGAGTGACATCACGTGGCTCCGGCCAGTCACAGAGCCGGAGTCCGCGGTCCCCGGAAGTAAGAGGGGAGAAGATGGACGCAGCCTGCACAGGGGACAGCGATGGATTTGTTTGCAGGTAAGTGTCACATAATGAGCTAGTATGTGATGCATACTAGCTCATTATGCTTTTCATTTCCTGTACAGTTCTGACTTCCTCCCTGTGGATAACTCTAGTCTTCTAAACTTAAGAAAAATGTCATCTATTAGAGTAGACCAGTCTTAAGGTGTGCCAGCTGCATTAGTTTCCTTTTTTTCAGACTTAAAAGAGAAGTATGGGAATACGTTTTTTTCAGAATCCTACTTACCTAGCTGTATGCAGAATCTGTCCCCCACCAGCTCTAACACTGACAACTGAGCGATCAAACCCCACCGATCGCTCGGTTATCACAGCTCCCTAAACAAAAAGCTAGTGACTGCCAGTCACCGCTGTCTGCCCTGCCCCCCCCATTTACTGGAGCACTGGGCTGTGGAGGGGGAGGCTCAGGAATCGAGAGGCTGAGCCGGGTGCTGGTCCAGACATGTGGGCGGATCCCAATATGGTCGCAATCTTTCCCGAGCCTGGACCAGCTCTGTGACGGTGGGTTTCAGGCGGCAAACAATCAACCCCCCGCAGTTAACTAGTGGGTATAGGGACAGGGGATTATAGCGGTACTAGGGTGAAGAAAATACAAAAGGGATAAAAAAGTTTTAAAAAACAAAAATTACAAAGTTTATTTATTGGTAATAATACATACATAGAAGAAACATATAATATAAATTTACATTAAAATAGATTTGTATACTGTATACGACCCAAAGTAAGGTGGAATAGGCCAGATGGAGATGGCCGTAAAAATAAGGCTCAATTTCCTACATGTTTCGCCAAAACATTGGCTTCCTCAGGGAACAAGAGCTCAAAATTGGATATATGGAAGGGTCTATATGTAGGGATACAGAAAGACAACATGTCAATACATTTACTTTGCAAAACAGTACTACGTGTACAGTGAGAGATAATTTATTCGGTGTAAAGGCTGGACAGTCATGCATTGAGGTGTCACCACCAAAACCGGTAGCACAGACCTACCTGAAGTACCAACACCCAGGGTAGGGCCCGCAGGGGGCGTCGCCACAAGGGGAATGGAGCAAGCCGCGCCGTATAGTGGGCCTGCAAGAGGTACACAGCAGACCTGGCAAAGGAATGTATTGGAAGTATGTGAGTACATATCAAGTTTAACATGTAGGGGGGTGCTACGAATGATGCGATTAATGCATCAATTACATAGACCGAAACAAACACTGTATGTGTACTATTGAATAAAAATGTATTAAACTCACAAACTTCTTAAAAAACAGTAGATTGCAGTGGACACAGGGGGCCTGTAGATGGATGCACACACACAACAAGGCAATTGGCAGAATCGGCAAAGAGTTGAAAAAAGGCCTAGATGGAAAAATAAATTGCTTTAAGAGTAGGACAGGTGATCGTTTATAAAGGTAACCAATAAAAATTCCTCAAAAATGGACTTACGTAATGGGGTACACTATCAAATGGGGGGCTATTGGCGCGCTTAGTTGTACATAGTGCGTTGTAGTAGAATTTTAATTAGAAAAACGATAGGAACAATAAGTCCTAAGGAGAAATGGATATAAGGGAGAGAAATTAAAACAACACAAACTATGTTGAAGGAAATAATGAAACTACTAAAAACGCAAGGAACATATTACCTGATCGGCCATATAGCAGATAATGTAGCTCATGCAAAGTCAATATGCAAGATTATCAAGAGAAAATATGTCCAAAAAAAACTCCTAAAGAAAATAGTGAGAGCTTGGTAAGTAATAATATTAACCAAGATTATACTGGATGTAGTTAAAAGTAATTACCTTGTTGCTATGTGTGGAGCATAGACAGGCACGTCCCTCGTCCAGCATGTGTGCTGAGGGACTGCCCGGTTGCTCATATACCCCTCACACCTGATCAAACTTTGATCAGGTGTGCGGACGCGAGTAAAGGGCGTCCGCGCATGCGCACACGTGCGGTGCCTCGGAACCACAAGTTCCGACATGCACCGCGGGCGCATGCTCAGATCCAACGGACCACATAGCAAATGGAGGAGTGGATCGCCAAGGGATGGGAGGTACCAAGGCGTCATCACCTCCTAATCGCCGATGGGAACAGGGGACCAGAGAGTCTGAGTAATGCGCGGACACCGAGGGCAGACAAAGGAGTTCTGCCCTGGGCGTCCGTACAGGCACAAACAACGCTGGCAATGCACCTCCCGAGGAGGAAGCCACAGCCACACAGCCCCACAAGGCGCCGGAAATCCAGGAGACTATTACAATCCGGTGGTGGGACACACCAAATGCAGGATAGAAAGTGGGCAGAGACACAGGGTGGGGTGACACATAGCCCCCATTAGCCCGACAGTCCATAAGGTCCGTAGGGACGGCGGGAGATGCCTGTGTATCAGCGCACAGTGTCCAGCCATAAAGTGTATAACAGACATAGAGAACCACAGGGTCCCAGTTGCAGAAAAACAGACAATGAATGCAAATCATAATTGAGGTAGACTGTAACAACATTGGGAACAAATGAGTCAAAAAGATATATTGATACAATTGTCAAAATGGCATATTTGTAAATACAAGCACAGATTAAACAAAATTCCAGATAATGCTTAGAAATATATATAAGAAATGGAAATTTAAGTGTTAACAAATATCACAGGTCATGATGGTATAAAGGACCTGCATAAACTGTGGGGGGAACCACAGGTGCAGCCATGGCAAAAATGAAAAAGGGCCAAAGAAACAGAAAGACAAGAAAAACGAAAAGAAAAAGGAAAAGGGTGAGCAGGAGCCTATAAGTGACGCAAACTGAAGAGTGAGCATTGAAGATAGAGATATATAATATATTTGCAAATGTAGCTAATCAAGATATGGATGTTACAGAAAGGGTTTGAAACTGATATATTCATTGAGTCCAGGGAAATTGGTAGCATGTAATATGTGAATCCATTTTGTTTCAAGCTGTAGTAGTTTATTATCTATGCTTCCGCCTCTAACATGTATAGGAACGTGTTCAAGTGCGGAGAATAGAATGACGTGAGGATCAAAATTGTGCTGGGAGGCAATATGCCGATTAATGGCAGTAGTAGTAATATTTTTGTATAACGGTTTGATGTGATCACGGATGCGAATCTGAAAAGAACGTTTAGTTTTGCCAACGTAGTATGAGCCGCATTGGCACTGTGCCAAATAAACGACTCCCACGGTGGCACAGGTGACCCGATGTCTAATGGCAGGAGTATTTCCATTAGGCAGGGTCACCACTTTAGAATTAGTGACAAAAGCACATATGTCACATCTGCCACATTGGTATGTCCCCGTGGCAGTGGACGTATGTGCGATGTCAGTCACATGATGACTATTAATAAGTCGATCACGAAGTGAAGGGGATCGGCGATATGTAATGTCAGGATATGTTTTTACATATTTGGCAATTGTAGGATCTGATGTTAATAAAGGCCAAAATTGATTAAGAATTTGCTTAATTTGAATGTGTTGATTGGAAAATTGGGTGATAAGTCGTGTCGGTTGTCTGGTGTCCGGTGGTTTATCGGAAAAGACCAGGTCCTTTCTGTTGAGTTTCTTTACCTTATTAAAGGCCTTTTTCAAAAGAGAGTGGCTATAGCCACTATCCAAGAGTCTATTATACAAATCATGAGCTGCCTTGAGGAAATCTTCCTCCAAGGTACAATTACGTTTTATCCTCAGGTATTGGCTGAACGGAATACTCCGAAGGAGAGGTCTAGGATGGGCACTGTGGGCATGCAGTATTGTATTGCCCGAAGAGGGCTTACGATAGAGGGCAGTATAAGTTTGGCCATTGGATTGCAAACTGGAGGTCCAAAAAATGGATCTGCGACTGGCTGCACTCCATGGTGAACTTAAGGTTGAACGTGTTTATGGCAAGGTGCTGAACAAACAAAACAAGTTCCTCTTTGGTGCCTGACCAAAATAGCAATATGTCGTCTATATACCTGTACCAGGATATAACCCTGGACAGGTAAGGAGTGAGATGGACCGAATCGAATAGTTCCCTCTCCCACCCCCCCCAGGTACAGGTTGGCATAAGCAGGGGCACACTTGGTCCCCATAGCCACACCCTGCACCTGGAGGTAGTGGGAGGAGCCGAACATAAAGTAATTCCGTGTTAGTATAAACTTTAATAGTTCAAGGACAAAGTCACCATAGGTGTCATATTTGGGACCTCTTTCCCGAATTAATTTACCAATAACTGAAATGCCTCTGTTGTGGGGAATAGTATTGTAAAGACTTTCCACGTCAAGGGCTACCAACAATGTATTTTTTGGTAAAGTTTGACTTTCAAGTATCCGAAGGAGATGGATAGTGTCCTTGATGTATGAGGGCAGAGCCATAACGTGGGGTGCCAAATATTTGTCGACCAATGCACTGGCAGATTCAGTAAAACATTGTCGTCCAGATACAATTGGATGGCCCGGGGGATGATCAAGGGATTTGTGAAGTTTAGGAAGGGAGTAAAAGGTGGGAGTAGTGGGTTCTCTGACACTAAGGAACTTCCATGTATTGGAGTCTATGGTGCCGTTTTGGTAAGCTCCGAATATTAACTGTTGATATTCGGATATGTAATGGTCGATCAGTGATTTGGAAATAGGTCTATACCAATCCCTATTGTTGAGGATGTCAAGACACATTTGTTCATAAAAAGACACATCCATCACCACCACATTACCACCCTTATCGGCTGGCTTAATGATGAGTTTTGGATGGTTTTGAAGGGATTTAATGGCTTTGGTAAGAGCTGGGGTTATATTTGAAGGGGAAGAGAGGGTGGGGTTAATTCCTTCAATGGTGGTAGTGACCTGTTGTACAAAGGCCCAAATATTGGGGTTTGTAGATAGATTCGGAAAGTTGGTGGATTTGGATTTGAAAGAGGTGGGAGGGGGGAAGGGGACACCGAGGGCGGCGACCCCGGGATCGTGGTCCCGAGGGTCGTCACCGTCGGTGTCGCCCTCCTCCCAAAGTGACATCAGCTCCTCAAGAGCTTGTATTTCAGCTAAAGTGGGGACCTGTTGAGAGGGCCCTGTTTCTTGAGTGGGTACTGTACTAGGGGAAGATTTGTCATAGATCACTTTGTACAGCAATCTACGTGCAAAAAGATGAATGTCTTTGATAAAGGCAAATCTATCAAAGTCATTCGATGGACAAAATGTAAGGCCCAGTTGAAGTACATGAATCTGATCCTGATTTAGTGGGATAGATGATAAATTGATTACATCGGGAGTGGATGATCTTCGTGAATCACCAAAGTTTGGGTTTGTGAATTGGGGGTTGGACTGGAGGGAAGGTCCTGGCCCTGTCCTAAAAAAATAGGTGCAAGTTTAGGATCCGCAGGTAATGAGTTAGCTGGGAACATGAAGGTGATAGCGGGTTCACTTACCCTCCGAGTGACAGTGTGCATTTGAGAGTGAGGGAGTGCCGGTGTGGCTGCAGGAGCCTTGGTGGTGGATGATTTTGGTATCGCTGATGACTTTGATTGTGCTTTGGTGAAAGGAGTGGACACGTGAGAAGACTTGGGGTGAACCGTGGATGAGTGAGAGGAAGGAACAGGTCCGAGCGTGCGATGTAGTGATTCCGAGGACATGGCCGATAGGTCACCTTTTCTTCTTTTAGCCAGTTGTTCCTGTGTCAAATCTTGATATACAGTAGAAGTGCTGGACGAGAAGGAAGCAGACAAAGTGTTAGAAGCATGATTATTAGAAGTGGGTACCTTGGAGGTAAAAGGCTTGTTTCTAGATTTAGTTTCCTTGGTGGTATCCCAATTGTAAGCATACCCATTTTCATGGGCCGCTAAGTCTCTTAGAAATTTACTTTCTTTATCATTGATTATTGTGAGTGTGTATTCCTCCAGGTGAGCCCGCAGGGTTTTTTCCCGTTTGCTATACCTGGGGGAGGACACACCTTGTGCGTGGTCAGTATACCATCGATTGATCGCAACATCAAGATGCGCCAATTTGGTGGAATATTCATTGCATAGCATAGAGAGCATGTTGAGGGAGCATGACAGAAGGTTGCTCTCCCAAGATGCCCTTAATGAATCATTGATTTTTTTAATATTGGGGAATAGCTGTATTCTTAATCCCCAAGGAATAATCTTGTGTTCAGCATATTTACCAAAATAAATTTTATGCCAGTATATTCTGGCTTTCTTTTCCAGAAGGCGTTGTAATCTGATAAATGCCCTGTCCAGTTCAGCATCAGTCATAGTAGAGGCATTTTGAGATGCCTGGATACGCGTCATAAGACCCTCCCAGGCCTCTCCACAGAAATCTGCCATGGCTGCACCTGATAGATCCCCAAACAGCACTAAAATGCACAAAAAACACAGCAAAGAAATACAAAGTTGTCACAGTAATAGAACACAGTAAGTAGGGATAACCGTAAAAAGTAATTTAAATGTTTTAGATAGGTCGAGACCTACAGGGGCAGAAGAAGTTACCAGAATAACAATGAGATGAGGAAAATAATATAGTAGTACTCAATATTCCTATGAGGGCCCAAATCTAGCCAAGAGGACAGTAAGCACTGAAGCTTTTTGATACTCAGTAAATATAGTGGTGGCTAGATGGTACCATGAGATACAGTACCTCATCCCCAAATAAATCAAGTAACTAGTGGGTATAGGGACAGGGGATTATAGCGGTACTAGGGTGAAGAAAATACAAAAGGGATAAAAAAGTTTTAAAAAACAAAAATTACAAAGTTTATTTATTGGTAATAATACATACATAGAAGAAACATATAATATAAATTTACATTAAAATAGATTTGTATACTGTATACGACCCAAAGTAAGGTGGAATAGGCCAGATGGAGATGGCCGTAAAAATAAGGCTCAATTTCCTACATGTTTCGCCAAAACATTGGCTTCCTCAGGGAACAAGAGCTCAAAATTGGATATATGGAAGGGTCTATATGTAGGGATACAGAAAGACAACATGTCAATACATTTACTTTGCAAAACAGTACTACGTGTACAGTGAGAGATAATTTATTCGGTGTAAAGGCTGGACAGTCATGCATTGAGGTGTCACCACCAAAACCGGTAGCACAGACCTACCTGAAGTACCAACACCCAGGCCTATTCCACCTTACTTTGGGTCGTATACAGTATACAAATCTATTTTAATGTAAATTTATATTATATGTTTCTTCTATGTATGTATTATTACCAATAAATAAACTTTGTAATTTTTGTTTTTTAAAACTTTTTTATCCCTTTTGTATTTTCTTCACCCTAGTACCGCTATAATCCCCTGTCCCTATACCCACTAGTTACTTGATTTATTTGGGGATGAGGTACTGTATCTCATGGTACCATCTAGCCACCACTATATTAACCCCCCACAGTTGGTCAGTTGGCAGCACCCCCCCCGCGGCACTTACCCCATCGGTTGCAGGCAGGCTTCTACGGACGGCAGGCAGCGGCCAGGTTGCAGGCCCCTACAGGCGGGTTGTGGGCTCCTACAGGCGGCAGGCAGCAGCCGGGTTGTGCGCTCCTATGGGTGGCAGGCAGGATGCTGGCTCCAATGGGCTGCGGGCAGCATCTCCTGTGTCCTCTCTGCATCACGATGGCTTCCGCAGTGGGGCTCCTCCCTTCTCCTCCTCCTAGGTGTCCAATAGGATCACCTGTCCTTTAAGTCAATTGGATGATGAGTCTCACCCATCTGCGCCCCAAGCCCACCCTTTTTTGAAGCCTATTAGAGCCTCTGCCTCTAATCACATGCTTCAAAAAAACACGCCCCCCGTCATTGAAAAATCCATAGTCCGGCGCCCTGCATGTAGATCAGGGGGCCGGACAAATGGATGAAAGCGGGTGACAGGAGTTCAGAACTGCAATCCTGTGATCCATAGGAGAAGTACAACCAAACAAACGGTTGGTCCTGTTAGAAATCCAGCGCCCCTGTCCCTTTATATGAACTGAAATCTCAACTTTCTTTTGTGAACTTCAACCCCCCCCCTCATATAATGGAGATGAAGACAGAGGAGATGTTATGTAGTTCTAACACACTTCCTGTTCTTGATTTGAGAAAGAAATCACATATACAGTGCCTGCAAAAGTATTCACCCCTTGGCTTTTTACCTATTTTGTTACATTACAGCCTTTAGTTCAATGTTTTTTTAATCTGAATTATATGTGATGGATCAGAACACAATAGTCTAAGTTGGTGAAGTAAAATTAGAAAAATATATACATAAAACTATTTTTCAGAAATAAAAAAAACTGATAATTGGCATGTGCGTATGTATTCACCCCCTTTGCTATGAAGCCCATAAAAAGCTCTGGTGCCACCAATTACCTTCAGAAGTCACATAATTAGTGAAATGATGTCCACCTGTGTGCAATCTAAGTGTCACATGATCTGTCATTACATAGACACACCTTTGTGAAAGGCCCCAGAGGCTGCAACACCTAAGCAAGAGGCACCACTAACCAAACACTGCCATGAAGACCAAGGAACTCTCCAAACAAGTAAGGGACAATGTTGTAGAGAAGTACAAGTCGGGGTTAGGTTCTAATAAAATATCCAAATCTTTGATGATCCCTAGGAGCACCATCAAATCTATCATAACCAAATGGAAAGAACATGGCACAACAGCAAACCTGCCAAGAGACGGCCGCACACCAAAACTCACGGACCGGGCAAGGAGGGCATTAATCAGAGAGGAGCACAGAGACCTAAGGTAACCCTGGAGGAGCTGCAGAGTTCCACAGCAGAGACTGGAGTATCTGTCCATAGGACGACAATAAGCCGTACGCTCCATAGAGTTGGGCTTTATGGCAGAGTGGCCAGAAGAAAGACATTACTTTCAGCAAAAAACAAAATGGCACGTTTTGAGTTTGGTCTGATGAGACTAAAATTTAACTTTTTGTCCATCAAAGAAAACGCTATGTCTGGCGCAAACCCAACACATCACATCACCCAAAGAACACCATCCCCACTGTGAAACATGGTGGTGGCAGCATCATGCTGGGGGGATGTTTTTCAGCAGTCGGGACTGGGAAACTGGTCAGAGTTGAGGGAAAATGGATGGTGCTAAATACAGGGATGTTCTTGAGCAAATGCTGTACCACTCTGTGTGTGATTTGAGGCTAGGACGGCGGTTCAAAAATCCCAGTGGTAAGATGTGGCAAGCTCATAGAGACTTATCCAAAGAGACTTGGAGCTTTGATAGCGGCAAAAGGTGGCTCTACAAAGTATTGACTTTAGGGGGGTGAATAGTTATGCACATTGACTTTTTCTGTCATTTTGTCCTATTTGTTGTTTGCTTCACAGTAAAAAAAAAAAAAAATATATCTTTAAAGTTGTGGGCATGTTCTATAAATTAATTGATGCAAATCCTCAAACAATCCATGTTAATTTCAGGTTGTGAGGCAACAAAACATGAAAAATGCCAAGGGGGTGAATACTTTTGCAAGGCGCTGTAAAGGCCCGGACACACGATCAGACTTTTTGACAACAAACATGCAAATTAGCTGTTTTAAGGCAACATCCGACCGTGTGTACACTCCATCGGACAAACTTTTTCGGTTTTCATCGGACAAATGTTGGGTGTGCGAACAGACAAACTTGGCGGCAACAAAAGTCCGATGGAGCAAAGTCTGATCGTGTGTACACAAAACCATCGGACTTTTGTATATACAAATATATTGTACAGGTTGCCAAGGTTGGGTCCTGGACGGGTACTATATATCACCAATATTTGGGTTGTGGTCCCTTTAAGGGAAGTGTGATAGTATTCAGGGGGTCACCCAGGATGGGTGAGGAATTCCTGGGAATAGCTTTAACCACTTCCCGCCTGCCGGCGGTCAAATGATGGCTGGGCGGCGCGGCTCTCGTTCTGGGTGGACGTCATATGATGGCCCTCCAGAACGACCGCTCTCGCGCAGCGATTGGTCGTGCAGTGTGTTAGTCTGACACACCGCTACACTGATCTCGGTAAAGAGCCTCTGACGGAGGATCTTTACCACGTGATCAGCCTTGTCCAATCACGGCTGATCAGGATGTAAACAGGAAGAGCTGATTGGCTTTTCCTCACTCGCGTCTGACAGACATGAGTAGAGGAGAGCTGATCGGCTGCTCTCCTGACATTGTTTATCAGCGCAGCCCCCCCCCCCCGGATGCCCACCCAGAACCACCAGGAATGGCCACCACACTGGACCACCAGGTATGCCACCTTAGACCACCAGGGAAATGCCAATCAGTGCCCAGGCAGCTGCCAATCAGTGCCCATCCCCAATGCCTGCCAGTGCCATTAGTGATGCCTATCAATGCCATCTATCAGTGCAGCATATCAGTGCCCATCAGTGCCACGTATCAGTGCCTATCAGTGCCGCCTATCAGTGCCACTCATAAGTCCCCGTCAGTGCAGCCTTTCAGTGCCCACCAGTGCCATCCATGAGTGCCCATCAGTGCCGCCTATCAATGCCCATCAGTGCTGCACATCAGTGCCACCCATCAGTGCTGCCTACCATTGCCCATCAGTGCCGCCGATCAGTGCACGTCAGTGCCCATCAGTGCCACTTCATTCGTGCCACCTCATTAGTGCCACCCATCAGTGCCGCCTACCAGTGCCCATCAGTGCCACGTATCAGTGCCCATCAGTGCCGCCTATCAGTGCCACTCATAAGTCCCCATCAGTGCAGCCTTTCAGTGCCCACCAGTGCCATCCATGAGTGCCCATCAGTGCTGCCTATCAATGCCCATCAGTGCTGCATATCTGTGCCACCCATCAGTGCCACCTACCAGTGCCCATCAGTGCCGCCTATCAGTGCACGTCAGTGCCCATCAGTGCCACCTCATTGGTGCCACCTCATCAGTGACACCCATCAGTGCCGCCTACCAGTGCCCATAAGTGCCACGTATCAGTGCCCATCAGTGCCGCCTATCAGTGCCACTCATAAGTCCCCGTCACTGCAGCCTTTCAGTGCCCACCAGTGCCATCCATGAGTGTCCACCAGTGCCGCCTATCAATGCCCATCAGTGCTGCATATCAGTGACACCCATCAGTTCCGCCTACCAGTGCCCATCAGTGAAGGAGAAAACTTACTTATTTAGAAAATTTTATAACAGAAAGAAAAGAAAAACTTTTTTTTTTCAAAATTTTAGGTCATTTTGTATTTGTTTAGCAAAAAATAAAAATCACAAAGGTGATCAAATACCACCAAAAGAAAGCTCTATTTGTGGGAACAAAATGACAAAACCTCTGTTTAAGTACAATGTAGCATGACTGCGTAATTGTCATTTAAACAGAGACAGCGCTGACAGCTGAAAATTGGCCTGGACAGGAAAGGGGTGTAAGTGTCCAGTATTGAAGTAATCAGGAGAGGACTGACTCGCAGTTCTCTCTGTGTTAATAGAGAGATATTTGGGACCCGGAATTTCGGAGGCTCTGAAGTGATATTTGACATTCGGGTTCAGGCACACACGGGGTTAAGAGCCCCCAGGAAGCAACTCTTCAACACAGGAAGTAGTGCGAGGAGGGGCGGTGGTGACTAAATCGGTCTTGAAGAGCTGTAAGTTTGCCGGAGGTTGCTAAAAGATTTACCAAGGACTGGTAAAACCTCGGGGGAGAAGACCCATCCACAAACTGTAGGTGCCTTTTCACTTTTACTTTGTGCTGAATTTTGTATTTTTTGCTTGTGTGCTGCTGGAAGCCTTATTTTTGATTTGCTTGCTGACAATAAAATCCTTTTTGTTTTAACGTTTAACAGTTTTGCACTCGGTCCTGTGGAGCTACAATCCCCAAACTTTACTGTATCTCACAAAAGTGAGTACACCTCTCACATTTTTGTAAATCTTTTCTTCTATCTTTTCATGTGACAACACTGAAGAAATGACACTTGTCTACAATGTAAAGTAGTGAGTGTACAGCTTGTATAACAGTGTAAATTTGCTGTCCCCTCAAAATAACTCAACACACAGCCATTAATGTCTAAACTGCTGGCAACAAAAGTGAGTACACCCCTAAGTGAAAATTTCCAAATTGGGCCCAAAGTGTCAATATTTTGTGTGGCCACCATTCAGAGGCATAACTAGAAATTACAGGGCCCCATAGCAAAATGTTGTATGCCCCCCCCCCCCCTTGCAAACAGCCCCCCCCCCTGCAAACATCAGCCCCCCCACACACAAAAAAATAACTAATGCCATTAAACAACAGATTACCACACTCATGTGGCACAGTACCCAGGCAACAGCTTATATTAATTTTGAACAACAAAACAAAAATGTAAATAACCATATAATAAATAAAATGCAAAATTCAATGCAGTATACTGTATACTGCTATTCATGGGCAGAGTGCAGCTGCTATTCATGGGCACAGTGAGGCTGCTATTCATGGGTACAGTGAGGCTGCTATTCATGGGCACAGTGAGGCTGCTATTCATGGGCACAATGAGGCTGCTATTCATGGGCACAGTGAGGCTGCTATTCATGGGCACAGTGAGACTGCTATTCATGGGTACAGTGAAGCTGCTATTCAGGGGCACAGTAAGGCTGCTATTCATGGGCACAGTGAAGCTGCTATTCATGGGCACAGTGAGGCTGCTATTCATGGGCACAGTGAGGCTGCTATTCATGGTTACAGTGAGGCTGCTATTCAGGGGCACAGTGAGGCTGCTATTCATGGGCACAGTAAGGGTGCTATTCATGGGCACAGTGAGGCTGCTATTCATGGGCACAGTGAGGCTGCATTTGACTGGTGGGGGGTAACATGAAGGAAGACAGTGAGATCACCAACACTGCAGCACACCAGTGTGAGCCCACATCATAGTACACATGACCAGGTACTGCACAGGTTGCTAAAAGAAACCTCCTTATTGGCAGAGAGGGAGGGGGAGAGGAATTTGGAAGCAAGCAGGAAGGGAAAGAGGGGGGAGAGGCTGGTCACAGCTCACGCACTTGGAAGGAAGGACCCAGCAGGAGGCTCAGTCATCAGCTTCCAGAGCATCCTATACAGAACACTGTCTGCTCTCAGGTTAAATGTTCCCACCCACATAACCTATTCACAGACACAGCACACAGGCTGCTCAGAGTGTGGGTAGGCACAGTGAGAGAGGGGGCTGGAGGAGGCAGAGCGGATCGACCCTCTTCCATTCAGCTTTGCTGTGAATGGATACAGAGTGTCCGCTCAGAAGCAGGGAACAGCACTGTGACAGGACAGATGTCCGCTCACAGCACAAACACTCCTGCATGCTTCTGGGCTGTTATCCAGCCCTGTCAGCCTCCCTCTGGATTCGCCCGAGCAGTATCACTCCGCCAACTGCGGAACTGCTCATGCGCAGTTCGCAGCTTGCAGCACATCAGTCTTTTTACAGTCAATCAGCCCAGCCCATCCCTGCTCATCCTCATCGGGCTCCACTCGGCTGCGGGCCCCATAGCGTCCGCGTGGGTCGCTATGGTGGTAGTTACACCCCTGCCACCATTATTTTCTAGCACTGCCTTAACCCTCTTGGGCATGGAGATCACCAGAGTTTCACAGGTTGTCACTGGAGTCCTCTTCCCCTCCTCCATGACGACATCACGGAGCTGGTGGATGTTAGAGACCTTGCGCTCCTCCACCTTCCATTTGCCACACAGATGCTCAATGGGGTTTAGGTCTGGAGAAGGCAGTGGTCGTCTTGGAGGTGTGTTTGAGGTCGTTATGTTGGAATACTGCCCTGCGGCCCAGTCTCCGAAGAGAGTGGATCATGCTATGCTTCAGTATGTCACAGTACATGTTGGCATTCATGGTCCCCTCAATGAACTGTAGCCCTCCAGTGCCGGCAGCACTCATGCAGCCCCAGACCATGACACTCCCACCACCATGCTTGACTGTAGACAAGACACACTTGTCTTTGTCCTCCTCACCTGGTTGCCGCCACACACGCTTCACACCATCTGAACCAAATAAGTTTATCTTGGTCTCATTAGACCACAGGACATGGTTCCAGTAATCAATGTCCTTAGTCTGCTTGTCTTCAGCAAACTGTTTGCAGGCTTTCTTGTGCATCATCTTTAGAAGAGGCTTCCTTCTGGGATGACAGTCATGTAGACCAATTTGATGCAGTGTGTGGCGTATGGTCTGAGCACTGACAGGCTGACCCCCCACCCCTTCAACCTCTGCAGCAATGCTGGCAGCACTCATACTTCTATTTCCCAAAGACAACCTCTGGAAATGACGCTGAGCACGTGACCTCAACTTCTTTGGTGGACCATGGCGAGGCTTGTTCTGAGTGGAACCTGTCCTGTTATACCGCTGTATGGTCTTGGCCACCGCGCTGCAGCTCAGTTTCAGGGTCTTGGCAATCTTCTTATAGCCTAGGCCATCTTTATGTAGAGAAACAATTCTTTTTTTCACCCTTGTGAAAAAAATACCTTGTAACATTAACGAGTCACATGACACCGGGGAGGGAAAATGGCTAATTGGGCCCAATTTGGACATTTTCACTTAGGGGTGTACTCACTTTTGTTGCCAGCGGTTTAGACATTAATGGCTGTGTGTTGAGTTATTTTGAGGGGACAGCAAATTTACACTGTGTGTGTATATGTATGTATGTATGTATGTATGTATGTATGTGTATATATGTATGTGTGTGTGTATATATATATATATATATATGCATATGATTACACACACACACTATACAGTCTGTCTTAGCTGTGCAGTAAAATGTCTCAGCTTTGCCTAACCAGCCAGCCTAAGGGCCACTTCATACCACATGCAGTCCAGTGCGTTTTTTTTTTCTGCATCAAAAATGTATGGAAAGTAGGTTATTTGCTTTTCAATGGCATAGTTCACACCAGTGCTTGCAGTTCCAGCCCCAGAAAAAAAAAAGTAGAACACGTTGCATTTTTCCTGCACTGGAACACTGTAAAATGCATCAAAAATGCACCGCCCAGTTGCGTTCCAGATGCATTCCAGTATGTTTTTGGTGCATTTTTTGATGCAGTCCCCCTTTTTTTTCTCTTAACCTAAATAAGGACATGCTTGTTTCAGTGTTGTTTTTGGTGCATTCCTATGCGTTTTTGATGTGTTTTACAGTGTTCCAGTACAGGAAAAATGCAGCTTGTTCTACTTTTTTTTTTTTCTGGAACTGACTGCAATGGTGTGAACTGTTGAAAACCATATAATCTACAAACCTAAATAGAGATTACATCTCAAGTTCCTTTTTCTACAGGAAACCTGTGACATTACCTTCAGACTTTTCACCATTTAATATGATTTTTTTTTTTCCTTTTACTAGTGTCACATAACAAGAAAATGAGCAAAAAACCCCCAAAAACATTTTAGTTTTCAAATAACTTTGTCATGCTTTCAACCACATCATTTTGTGTCCTTTTGAATAGACGTGTGCACTGCTGAAAAATTAGTTTGTTCTTGTTTCATTTTTTATGATCGCAATCCGTAAATTCGAAAAAATTTGTAAAGTTGAAAATCTGAATAATTAACTAACTTAACTATTACTAATTATTAAATTATAGGTATTGGAATTTCCTTTCAAATTTGGCTGTCAGTGAACGTAACAAATGCGAATTTATCCGAAGTTGTGAATTATCCGAAATAACAAATGCCGTATCTAAACAAATGGAACTAAACAAATTAATAATAATAATAATTTTTCGATGTATTATTGTTCAATACAATCCCAGACACGAACCGCAGCTTCCAGTTAAAAATCGCAGACTTAGAGGATTGCTCTCATCGTAATAACTAGACATGTGCAATTAGTTTTGTTCCGAATTCGTTTTTTAACGAATTTCGACAAATTCGTTAATTTGGAAACATCCGAATTTCCGAAAAGCCATTTAAGGAATGTTTTCGAATATTTGAAATTTTGGAAATTCTGAAAATCTGAAATAATGACTAACTATTAAATTATAGGTATTGGGATTTCCTTTCAAATTTGGCTGTTAGTGAACGTAACGAATGCAAAATTTATCCGAAGTTACGAATAATCTGAAATAACGATTGCCGCATCTAAAAAAAAAAAATGCAGTAATGAATTAATAATAATAATAAACAAAGATAATAAAAATGTTTTATTATTATTTATTATTAATTAGTTCCATTCCATCTGTTTACATACGGCATTCATTATTTTGGATAATTCGTAACTTTGGATAAATTTGTATTCGTTACATTCACCAACAGCCAAATTTGAAAGGGAATCCCAATACCTATCATTTAATAGTTAGTAATAGTTAGGTTATTATTAGTTAGTTATTATTTCAGGTTTTCGGATTTACAAATTTACAAATTTTTATTGAATTTCCTAATTTATGAATTCTTTCGAATTTACGAATATTTGGAAAAGTTCGTTAAGCCGGTTTTTCGTTAATTCAGATGTTTCCGAATTAACTAATTTGTTGAAATTCGTTAAACGAATTTGGAACTAAACGAATTGCACATATCTACTTTTGAATAGGACACATTTTAGGATAAAATGTATAGTTTTTATTTACAGTAAAATGTCAAATGCTGGTCAAAATAGAAAAAAAATGCTCTATGAAAATGAAACATCTTTTGCAAAACAATATTGCCAAAAAAAAAACAAAACAAAAAGGAAGCAAAGTCACTCCCCTCCTAAAAAAAAAATTAAAAAAAAAAAAAGTATACCTTACTTTATTTTAAGATACAGTTATTGATCCATTGTGGAGATGTAGAATTGGACCATGAAGGGTGAACATGTATGAGCGCCAAAAAGATTAAACCACATCACTGTAGTAATTAAAAATTGCCTTGTCTGGACTTCCCCTTACATTTTGCTTTGTAGAGAGACTCTGTCTTTCTTTTCTGTCCCTGCAGCAGAGGAAGACAGACAGAAGAACAACCATCTGAGAAAAAAAACAAACATTCTCTGGTCACAGATTTGATGACCTCCCAGCCATGAAGGGGTTAATGCCTCTCCCTGCCAGCCAATGACTGGCACACAAAGTGCAGTGTCAGCATTTCCTGAGTGTTGTAATATGTGACTGTCTGCTCTCCCCCCCCCCAGGCTCAGTAAGGACCAGCGATGGGTCTGTACAAGAATATGGTGGTGGGGATCTTCTCCAGAGAGTCCGATGAGACGTACTACTGGCTCATCAACCTGCTGCTATCACCGCAGTTCCGGTCAGTGGTCCAAGATGTCCGTCCAGTCCTTGTGTCCAACGTCATGTGCGGTCACTCCACTCAGCTGACCCAAGAGATCGACAAGTGCAATTTCGCCATTCTGTATCACACCAGGAGGAGAGGACGGCTGAACGTCACCAACGTCACCGACTCCTTGTATGACCAGGAGCTGAGACATCTGTCCGAGAAACTGGGTGAGGCTGATACTGAGAATTACAGTGAGGGAAGTGGTACTGTGCAGAGTCCATACATACAGAATAAGAACAGATACCGAGAATTACACCCGACATACAGGACAAGAGTATTTTTAGATTGAAAAGCAGAAATATAAACTCAGAAATGTTATCTGGTGTGTTCCATGTGACAGATATGATCTAACTGCAATTCTCTTAAACTGTCACCATCTCTGTCTTTATCTCTCTGATGCACACACTCAGAATTCTATGAATACATGATACAAATTATATACAGTATAATTTCCTTCCTTCCTTCCTTCCTTCCTTCCTTCCTTCCTTCCTTCCTTCCTTCCTTCCTTCCTTCCTTCCTTCCTTCCTTCCTTCCTTCCTTCCTTCCTTCCTTCCTTCCTTCCTTCCTTCCCTAAACCCACAACAGTAAAATCAGTAATCTGTATATGCAGCATAGCATGCTTGTTATACTCACTGTGGAATGTAAGGGGTTAATCCTCCGCATTGTGTAAAAAGGCTCTTTGATCCTGTATGCATAGATCCTCCCCCTCCTGTAGGGTCTATCTGGGGAAGGCCAGCTAACACGGGCGGCTAAGATAGAACATGAAAGACACGTAGCAATGGAGAGCAAAAACAAATCCCAAGAAATTCTTTAAGTATGTAAACAGTAAAAAAGGGAAGACAGACCATATTGGCCCCGTAAAGAATGAAGAAGGACATCTGGTTACAAATTGGGATAAAATCTTAGAAACAAAGAACACAGAGGAAAGATGGGTTTGCTTTAAGAGCATATTAAAAAAGGGTATTGGCTAGTGCATCCTAATGGGAAATAAATTTAAAAGAGCAAACAGTGGCTTAACTACAATGTAAAAAATCATATAAAAGCAAAGGAGAAGGCCTTAAAAAAATACAAGGCTGAGGGAGCATCATCAGCATTCAGACTTTACAAAGAATGCAACAAGAAATGTAAGGGTGCAATTAGATCGGCCAAGATAGAACACAAAAGACACATAGCAGAGGAGAGCAAAAAAAATCCCAAGAAATTCTTTAAGTATTAAAGAGGGAGGGCAGACTATATTGGCCCCATAAAGAATGAGGAAGGTCATCTGGTTACAAAGGATGGGGAGATGGCGAAGGTATTAAATTTATTCTTCTCCTCAGTCTTCACGAGTGAATCGGGGGGCTTCAATAACCAAAACTGCAGTGTTTATCCTCCTGACACAACACAGGAAGCACCTCCATGGCTAACAGAGGACAGAATTAAAATTAGACTTGGGAAACTTAACATTAATAAATCACCGGGACCAGATGGCTTGCACCCGAGGGTACTTAGGGAACTCAGTCAACTAATTGCCAGACCATTGTTCCTAATTTTTACTGACAGTCTACTGACTGGAATGGTAACAGCTGATTGGAGAAAAGACAATGTAGCACCAATATTTAAAAAAGGGCCAAAATACATCCCTGGGAATTACAGACCAGTTAGCCTAACATCAATAGCATGCAAGCTCTTGGAGGGAATGATAAGGGACTATATACAAGATTTTAGTAATGAAAACAGTATCATTAGCAGTAATCGGTATGGTTTGGCAAGAACGATTCTTCATGAATCCAATCTATTAACCTTCTATGAGGAGGTGAGTTGCCATCTCGATAAAGGAAGGCCCGTAGACATGGTGTATCTGGATTTTACAAAAGCATTTGACACAGTTCCCCATAAACGTTTACTGTACAAAATAAGGTCCGTTGGCATGGACCATAGGGTGAGGACATGGATTGAAAACTGGCTACAAGGGCGAGTTCAGAGGGTGGTGATAAATGGGGGGTACTCTGAATGGTCAGGGTGGGTAGTGGGGTTCCCCAGGGTTCTGTGCTGGGACCAATCCTATTTAATTTGTTCATAAACGACCTAGAGGATGGGATAAACAGTTCAATCTCTGTATTTGCAGACGATACTAAGCTAAGCAGGGCAATAACTTCTCCGCAGGATGTGGAAACCTTGCAAGAAGATCTGAACAAATGAATGGGGTGGGCGACTACATGTCAAATCAGGTTCAATGTAGAAAAATGTAAAATAATGCATACGGGTGGCAAAAATATGAATGCAATCTATACACTGGGGGGAGAACCTCTGGGGGAATCTAGGATGGAAAAGGACCTGGGGGTCCTAGTAGATGATAGGCTCAGCAATGGCATGCAATGCCAAGCTGCTGATAACAAAGCAAACAGAATATTGGCATTAAAAGGGGGATCAACTCCAGAGATAAAACGATAATTCTCCCGCTCTACAAGACTCTGGTCCGGCTGCACCTGGAGTATGCTGTCCAGTTCTGGGCACCAGTCCTCAGGAAGGATGTACTGGAAATGGAGCGAGTACAAAGAAGGGCAACAAAGCTAATAAAGGGTCTATTCTATTCTCTCTGGAGAAGAGACGCTTATGATTTCAATATACAAATACCGGACTGGTGACCCTACAATAGGGAGAAAACTTTTTTTGCAGAAGGGAGTTTATCAAGACATGTGGCCACTCATTAAAATTAGAAGAAAAGAGGTTTAACATTACTACGTAGAGGGTTCTTTACTGTAAGAGCGGCAAGGATGTGGAATTCCCTTCCACAGGCGGTGGTCTCAGCGGGGAGCATCGATAGTTTCAAGGAACTATTAGATAATCACCTGAATGACCGCAACATACAGGGATATACAATGTAATACTGACATATAATCACACACATAGGTTGGACTTGATGGACTTGTGTCTTTTTTCAACCTCACCTACTATGTAACTATATGTAACACACAGGCAGGTTAACCAACCTGCACATGCTCAGTTGTGTCCTTTATGCTGGAGAGAACAGAGCTCAGAGATAGCCAGGTCACATGATATTGACATCACACATGTGGGCGTGTATACAGGCTAGAGTGGAAATCACCTCCTACCTGAACACACAGCTCTGGATAAACTCTGCAGGTTATCATGTGACCGTGGTATAGAGATCAGCCAAAAAGGTATATAGTGGCAGTATTTTAATGTAAAATGTAGAAGATTTATAAGCTGTAGGCACTGTGGCTGGGCAGATTAACTTTTTTCATATTACTGGGTTTAGTAACACTTTAACTGCTTGCCGACCGGCTCACGCCGATATACATCGGCAGAATGGCACGGCTGCACAAATGGGCGTACCTGTACGTCCCCTTAAAGACGCGGCATTGTGGGCGCGCGCCCACCACTTACTCTGTGACCGTGCCTGCGGGTCCTGCAGACTCGATGTCCGCCGGTGTCCCACAATCGTGTCACGGAGCGGCAGAATGGGGAGAATCTTATGTAAACAAGGCATTTCCCCGTTCTGCCTGGTGACATGACAGATAACTGCTCCCTGTCATCGGGAGCAGTGTTTGCTGTCATGTCGGTGGTAGCCCATCCTCCCCCACAGTTAGAATCACTCTCTAGGACACACTTAACCCCTTGATCCCCTCCTAGTGTTTAACCCCTTCCCTGCCAGTGTCATTTACACAGTAATCAATGCATTTTTATAGCTCTGATCGCTGTATAAATGACAATAGTGTCAAAAGTGTCTGACGTGTCCGCTATAATGTCACAGTCATGATAAATATCGCAGATCACCGCCATTACTAATAAAAAAAAAATAATAAAAATGCCATAAAACTATCCCTATTTTGTAGACGCTATAACTTTTGCGCAAACCAATGAATATACGCTTTTTGTGATTTTTATTACCAAAAATATGTAGAAGAATGCATATCGGTCTAAACTGAGAGAGACTTTTGTTTATATAATTTTTGGAGATATTTATTATAGCAAAAAGTAAAAAAGATAGCTTTTTTTTTTTCAAAATTGTCACTCTTTTTTTGTTCATAGCACAAAAAATAAAAACCACAGAGGTGATCAAATACCACCAAAGGAAAGTTCTATTTGTGGTAAAAAAAAAAAAAGGATGTCGATTTTGTTTGGGTGCAATGTCGCACGACCGCGCAATTGTCAGTTAAAGCGACGCAGTGCCGAATCGCAAAAAGTGCTCTTGTTAGGAAGAGAGAGAGAGAGAGAGAGAGAGAGATACAAAGAAACATTGTTTATAAACATTGATCAGACAGGAGATAGAGAGATACAAAGTAACATTGTTTATAAACATTGATCAGACAGGAGATAGAGAGATACAAAGTAACATTGTTTATAAACATTGATCAGACAGGAGATAGAGAGATACAAAGTAACATTGTTTATAAACATTGATCAGACAGGAGATAGAGAGATACAAAGTAACATTGTTTATAAACATTGATCAGACAGGAGATAGAGAGATACAAAGTAACATTGTTTATAAACATTGATCAGACAGGAAATAGAGAGATACAAAGTAACATTGTTTATAAACATTGATCAGACAGGAGATAGAGAGATACAAAGTAACATTGTTTATAAACATTTATCAGGCACCAGATAGGGAGATACAAACTAAGTCTCCTTTGACACGGGTAGACCGATCGGGTCTGCCTGTCAATTTTGCAGGCTGACCCGATCGGACCCTCTGTTATCCTCTATGGAGCAGCGAATGTAAACGGAGATGTGTTTTCATTTACACCCACTGACATCCAATGCAATCAGATCTGCTTAATACAGACGGATGGGGATCCATTCCCCATCCATCTATCAGATTGGATTGCAGTCGGGTGTAAATGGACAGGCAGTCTGTTTACTTCTGACTGCCCATAGAGGAGAGTGGTCTGTGTCTGCTCTGCATAAGCAGACACAGACTAGCCATCCACCTGCTCAGTGTGTGTAATATATATATATATATATGTACTGTAAAACCTTGGTTTGAGAGTAACTTGGTTTGAGAGCGTTTTGCAAGACAAGCAAAATGTTTTAATAAATTGTGTCTTGATATGCAAAAATTATGTCACAACTGGGTATAAAAGAGAAGAGAGGCGCCTATAAGTGTAGCAATGTGGTTATATTTAATGAAGGTACAACATTTAGCAACATATTGCTACACTTGGAGGCGCCTCTCTTCTCTTTTATACTCTGGAGCTCCTGCTGGATTTTGCTTCTAATCCCCTTGTGGAGGCTTCCGTTTGTGGATGGACATTTTATGGTTACACAACCTGATCACATTGCTATAATCTTTTTATATGGACTATAAACTGAAGGACCTATGAATAATTGGTTGTGGAACGAATCATTTGAGTTTCCATGATTTCTTATGGGGAAATTCGCTTTGATATACGAGTGCTTTGGATTACAAGCATGTTTCCGCAACGAATTATGCTCCCAATCCAAGGATTTACTGTATTTTTATGTATCCATTCTAATGATCTAAAGTTGATCGTGCAGTTTTTGCATGCAATACGCAATTTAAAAGTGGGCTTGCAGTGGGAGTGGCTGCTCTGTGAGTTGATAGAAGGGAGAGGTAGAATTGGCCGGTAAGAGTTATACGAGCTGCAGATTTGGCATAGTATTGCCCCCCCTACTTTTATAGGACAGTTATAGGGGGTCCCAAAGCTGGAGTGATCATTGACGGTTTCTATGTTTCAGCTGTAGGTTAGCCATCTGGCGGAGGGACACTTTACGTGCCGATTCACACAGGGGCGACCCAACTTACAGTGCGTCTATGCAAGGCGATCTGCACACGACTTCAGCGGCTTTTCAAAGTGACTTCTGTATAGAAGTCAATGGAAGCCGCCCTGAACTCGCCCCAAAGTAGTACAGGAACCTTTTTCTAAGACGGAGCGACTTGAGCCTCTCCTATTAGAACGGTTCCATAGTACAGAACGGAGCAGACTTGTTGGGTGGCTGAGTTGCCTGACAAGTCAACTCTGTGTGAACCGACACTAACGCTGCATACATTACCTACAACATGTTGTTATCTAATGTTCACCATTTCCTGTGAGCAATTTCCTTCACATTGTGGTAACCAACACCAGACTCAGATGTAAATAATGTACTGCCTGCTGGAAGAACACAGAAGAGAAGTTTCTCAGTGGCCTCCGGCATTGGTTTCAACGTTTTGCTGTTGTGGAGATGGAGACCATGTGACCATGACCAATGGCAAGGAACTGGTCACATGACTTCTGCTCGAGTGAGGCTATTTTCCTACATGTTAGGGGGGTTATGTTAGTAACTTGCATTTCATTCATAGGATTACAGTTTTTGATAGAAAAGACCATCTTCTTGCCAGCATGGTGCAGAGAAGGAACATTTTCCTTATATGTGGATGCAGAGGTCAAATATGCCCCCCCCCCATTGTGGCAGAGCCCTCCAATCAGTAGAGAATATGAGAATTTCTGATTACAGTTTTATAGCCCTGAAGCAGCAGGTGGTGTTTCAGACCTCTGCAGAGAGACCGCTGCTTTCACACAGAGAACAAGGATCCTTATCTGCAGCATGCTGGCAGGGGACAGGCTTTTCTGCTCAGCTCTCTGTAGCTACTTTTTTTAAGAAAATTAACTGGTGAAGACCACATGATGACCGATGTCTAGGCTTTAGTCATGTGACTCAAGCTGGAGGCAGCCACTTTTCCTATATAATATTAAGGGGATGTTTTATTCATTTCCATTTCATTCATAGTCATGCAGTTTTTTAGAAAGCAGCCACAGCCTTTGTGGAAAAGCCTTTCTGTGCAGAAGCCGTGTTCTCTCTGCAGAGGTCCAACATGTCCCCTGTTGAGTCAGAGCTTTCAAATCAGCAGAGAGCATGGCAGGGACGTGCTGGCCATAGAACTGCTGGTACTGAAGGGTGTACGCTAATGCCCAGGCGCGATCCCACAAGTGCCCATAATGCGCACACGCGCCAATGGGTACGCGTGCTCACCAACAAACATTGGCACCCAAATGCCATACAGTGGTGATGGAGAAAGAATTGTGGTAAGGCACAGATCTGGCCAAGGTTACAAAAAAAAATTCTGCTGCACTTAAGGTTCCTAAGAGCACAGTGGCCTCCATAATCCTTAAATGGAAGACGTTTAGGATGACCAGAACCCTTCCTAGAGCAAACTGAGCTATCAGGGGAGAAGAGCCTTGGTGAGAGAGGTAAAGAAGAACCCAAAGATCACTGTGGCTGAGCTCCAGAGATGCAGTCGGGAGATGAGAGAAAGTTGTAGAAAGTCAACCATCACTGCAGCCCTCCACCAGTCAGGGCTTTATGGCAGAGTGGCCTGACGGAAGCCTCTCCTCAGTGCAAGACACATAAAAGCCCGCATGGAGTTTGCTAAAAAACACCTTATGGACTCCAAGATGGTGAAAAATAAGATTCTCTGGTCTGATGAGACCAAGATAGAACTTTTTGGCCTTAATTCTAAGTGGTATGTGTAGAGAAAACCAGGCTCTGCTCATCACCTGTCCAATACAGTCCCAACAGTGAAGCATGGTGGTGGCAGCATCATGCTGTGGGGGGGGTTTCAGCTGCAGGGACAGGACGACTGGTTGCAATCGAGGAAAAGATGAATGCGGCCAAGTACAGGGATATCCTGGACGAAAACCTTCTCCAGAGTGCTCAGGACCTCAGACTGGGCCGAAGGTTTACCTTCCAACAAGACAATGACCCTAAGCACACAGCTAAAATAACGAAGGAGTGGCTTCACAACAACTCCGTGATTGTTCTTGAATGGCCCAGCCAGAGCCCTGACTTAAACCCAATTGAGCACCTCTGGAGAGACCTAAAAATGGCCGTCCACCAACGTTTACCATCCAACCTGACAGAACTGGAGAGGATCTGCAAGGAGGAATGGCAGAGGATCCCCAAATCCAGGTGTGAAAAACTTGTTGCATCTTTCCCAAAAAGACTCATGGCTGTATTAGATCAAAAGGGGCTTCTACTAAATACTGAGAAAAGTGACTGAATACTTAGGACCATGTGATATTTCAGTTCTTTTTTTTTTTTTTATAAATCTGCAAAAAATGTCAACAATTCTGTGTTTTTCTGTCACTATGGGGTGCTGTGTGTACATTAATGAGGAAAAAAAATGAACTTAAATGATTTTAGCAAATGGCTGCAATATAACAAAGAGTGAAAAATGTAAGGGGGTCTGAATACTTTCCGTCCCCACTGTATGTAAGTGCAGCAGGTGCACTAGTGCTTTGCTGTCTGATCTGCAGCTTGTACCCTGTATATACCTGTTCCTCTGATCCTTATCTGATTCATTCATCCATTATCCTGTCCCTGGCTTCCCTTGTTGACTTTGCTTAATTTCTCCTTTGCTTGATATCCTGTTGCCGAACCTTGCCTGCATTCTGATCATTCTTTGCCTGCCATCTATGCCTGCATTCTTATCATCTGTTGCCAACCCTGTCTTGTCTGACCACACATCCTGTATCTCTTCTACTCTGTGTGCGCTTGCCTGGTCCCTGCTTTCTGCTGCCATCAGCCCGGAATCTGCTGGCTTGCCAAAGCCTTCCGTTTAACCTGCTGGTCCACCCTGGTGACACATCCACCACACGGAAGACGATCCAGGCACCCATGCACCACCACGCTCTTGCGGCCACTGTTAAAACATCGGTGGTCCCTGAACAGGGGTTCTATGAGTGGTCTTCCCTCTGCACGTCAGGCTCAACTGTCAGGTACGTGACAGAGCATGAGATATTCTGATTGCAGTGATTTAAGGTTGACTTAGTAGTGGGCTTGTTGGAGCTCTGCATGGATACCATTGCTTTCCCACAGAACAAGGGTCCTTCTCTGCAGCATTCTGGCAGGGGGTAGGCTTTTTTTTACCCTTTCTGAAAAAAAAAATATTGTAAGACTCTACTCATATTCTCTCTCTCTTTCTTTTTTTCCTCCCAAAGTAGATGTAAACCCTTAGACAACATTCAGTTTGCTGTGTACACTGTGTTTCATAGACAATCTCATTCCCTCCAGGAAGAGAGCGGGTCATCGTGCTGGTGGATGACATGGAAACTGATGACTTGGCGGTCTACAACAAGATACTCCATGATCAGCCACTAATTAATCAGCTTTCGGGGTTGTTAATCCTCATGAACGAAGATGAGAAGAGTCTGTATGACCGCAGCGGAGGGGGCGGGACCTCAGACAACCGCCCCTATCAACAGGGCATGATGATCCATTCCAAGGAGAAGATAGAGAAGATTAGGGCAAAAATAACAAAAGGTAACAACATATTTGGAGCTTCCAATTTTTTTCATTGTCTCCGGCAAGATTGGTAATATACATTTGATTTTATGTTTCATTTTTGGTCTACCTTTTACATTTTTTTCAGCCCATAACTGTCATGTTAATTAGCACATTTACACCTGCAAGGGTACAATACAATTCAGGACAGGAGGGCTCTACTCATAGGAGCTAGACGTGCACTTCCAAAAAAATTGTTTTCGTTTCATTGTGGTTTTTTTTTTTTTTTTCTTTAGGTCATTTGTCCTGATATTAATTAATTATTTCAAATAAATTTATTACTTTGAAAAAAAATTTGAAATATTTTACACTATATTCGCTAAGATGCTGCATTCATTATTTCGATAATTCATGAAAATCCAGAATTCGAAAATTTTAAAGAGCCAAGATTGGAAAATCAGAAATAATAACTAACTATTAAATTATAGGTATAGGAATTTACTTTCAAATTTGGCTGTTAGTGAACGTAACGAATATGAATTTATCCGAAGATTTACAAATTATCCGAAATAACGAATGTCACATCTAAAACTATTGGAACGTAACAAATTAATAATAAAACATTATTATTATTATTTAGTTACGTTCCATTAGTTTAGATGTGAAATTTGTTATTTCGGAGGATTCGTAACTTAGGTTAAATTCTTATTTGTTACGTTCACGAAGAGCCACATTTTAAAGGAAGTTCCAATACCTATAATTTAATAGTTAGTAATAGTTATTATTCAAAAAAATATATACTAAATATATATACTTGCGCTAATGGAATGACATAAAAAAAAATTCCAAATCAGTGAAAAATAAAAAATGCAGCTGCTATACACAAAGTGCTAATCACTTGACAAACATGAAAAAATATATAAATATAGCGCTCGCAAAATAAATGAATGAGATATAAATAATAAGCCAAAACAATGTCCAAAAACAAGTGACTACAAGTGCTTCAATCCAGAGTGACGGGAAGACAGGTACTTCAAAAGATTCAGGTGCACAACACCCCCTCGTGTATCCCCACTCACCAGATAAACACGAACCCCAGCTTTTCAGTCTGGTGGGTCATTTAAGGCTTGGTATGGATGTCTTTGAGATGGTAGATGGGAAATCAGGTCATCAGATCCAGGGTTCCTTGGTGAAGAGTTGCAGCCAGACATACACGTAAGTTGTAAGACGTATAAGTTGCAGCCAGACATACACCGTTATTAGCGTGCGGTGTTTTTACACGAACGGCTCCATGCTTGATGCTTGTTCAATGTTATCTTTTTGTAAGTACCCATCCTTTGTTTAAATAAACCTTTTTTGATGGTACTTCACTATTCGTATATTTTTTACTTCTGGGTACGTGTATGTCTGGCTGCAACTCTTCACCAAGGAACCCTGGATCTGATGACCTGATTTCCCATCTACCATCTCAAAGACAACCATACCAAGCCTTTAATAACCCACCAGACTGAAAAGCTGGGGTTCGTGTTGATCTGGTGAGTGGGGATACATGAGGGGGTGTTGTGCACCTGAATCTTTTGAAGTACCTGTCTTGCCCTCACTCTGGATTGAAGCGCCTGTAGTCACTTGTTTTTTGGACTTTGTTTTGGCATATTATTTATATCTCATTCACATTCATTTATTTTGTGAGCGCTATATTTATATATTTTTCAATAGTTATTATTAGTTGTTGTTTTGGATTTTCGAATTTCAGATTTTCGTTCCTTTAATTTTTCAGATTTTCGTTCTTCCATATTATCAAAACTTTTCGTTTTAGGACAAATTTGTTAAATGGGTTTTCGTTAATTTAAATATTTCCGGATTGACAAATTTGTCGAATTTCAATTTGTCGAATTTTGTAGGAATTTTCAAACTAAAGGGGAGGGGCAAGTGATACAAAAGGTAATCAATGTGAGGGGGATGAGTTGAAAGGTACAGCCGTTAGGTGGAGGCAGGATAGGCTTCCCTGTAGAGATATTTGGGGGATCACCTACAGGCAGACAGGTTGGGGTAGGAATGTGTTGCCCCAGGTCGTCCACTTTCATGCACCCCTCACACACACTTTGTGCAGATGTCAGCCCATTTCTCACACCTGTGCATGTAATGAGCCTCTCCAATCCTTTGTCACTTTCTACCCCAATCTAATGAAAAAAGAAAAGTCTGGACGGCCACACTCCAAGCTCGGTAGTCCACCTTTAACCATTTATGAACAGAGCAGCATAAAAACACCTAAGCAGTCACAGTGGGGGAGAGAGAGGTTAACGCATTTCACCCTTATAGTGCTTGATGAATAAGTGCTAAGAGGAGTATAAAAAGCATTTAGTAGTCAGTGGAGGACAGAGGTTAACGCATTTCGTACTCCTTATAGCACTTAATCATTAAGCGCTAAAAGGATGAAACGTGTTAACCTTTCTCCCCCTTACTGTGACTGCTTAACATGTTTCATCCTTTTAGTGCTTAATGATTAAGTGCTATAAGGAGTACGAAATGCGTTAACCTCTCTCTCCTCCACTGTGACTACTAAACGCATTTCATACTCCTCTTAGCACTTAATCATTAAGCACTATAAGGGTGAAACACGTTAACCTCTCTCTCTCTCCCACTGTGACTACTTAGGTGTTTTTTATACTGTCCTATTCAAAAAATCATTAATAGGTGGGCTACAGTGCTTGCAGGACAGCCGCCTGGACTTTTCTTCTTTCATTAGATGAGGGTAGGAAGTTCCAGAGGATTGGAGAGGCTCAGATGAAGTCCTGAATAGAGATGAGCCAAACATCCTGGGATTGGAATTGTGTGAGGTTGTTGGAATGCCAAATCCAAACCGCTTTGAAGTCAATGGGTGCTTTCAAATCAGTTTGGGCCATTTTCAAGGCAGAATAGGCAGGAGGTTGGCATAGAAAAAAAATTGTATGGGAAGCTGTGCACCAACCTAGGGGGATATGTACCAAAGTAAAAAATATTTAAAGAAATGCCGCTCAGCGAGGAGAAGTGTTGCCCGGTAGGCAAGTGGTTAAAAATCTGCATTACTGCTCTGCAGCCATGGATGCAGTTGGGGGGGGGGGGGGTTGGCGTGGCTGCATTCAGGAGAATCGGACAAATTGTGCAAGTGGTGCTTCCCTCTGAATGTGATGGGAGATCATTCTTGCTTGCAGTTTTGGCATTTGTGTACCTTTGCAGCTTAACCACTTCAATGCCGGGCACTTTCACCCCCCTTCCTGCCCAGGCCAATTTTCAGCTTTCAGCGCTCTCACACTTTGAATGACAATTGCGTGGTCATGTAACACTGTACCCTGATGAAATTATCACACAAATAGAGCTTTCTTTTGGTGGTATTTAATCACAACTGGGTTTTTTTATTTAAAAAAAAAAAAAAAAACCAAAAGTTTTGGAAAAAAAAAAGAAATTTTTCTTAGCTTCTGTAAATAAGTATTTTTTTTCTCCTTCACGCATGTGCACTGCTGAGGCTGCACTGATGGGCACTGATAGGCTACACTGATGGGCATTGATAGGCGGCACTGATGGGCATTGATAGGCGGCACTGATGGGCATTGATAGGCTGCACTGATGGGCACTGATAGGCTACACTGATGGGCACTGCTGAGGCTGCACTGATGGGCACTGATAGGCTACACTGATGGGCATTGATAGGCTGCACTGATGGGCATTGATAGGCTGCACTGATGGGCACTGATAGGCTACACTGATGGGCACTGATAGGCTACACTAATGGGCACTGCTGAGGCTGCACTGATGGGCACTGATAGGCTACACTGATGGGCACTGATAGGCTACACTGATGGGCATTGATAGGCTGCACTGATGGGAATTGATAGGCTGCACTGATGGGAATTGATAGGCTGCACTGATGGGCATTGATAGGCTGCACTGATGGGCATTGATAGGCTGCACTGATGGGCTGCACTGATGGGCATTGATAGGCTGCACTGATGGGCTGCACTGATGGGCTGCACTGATAGGCTACACTGATGGGCACTGGTGAGGCGGCACTGATGGGCACTGGTGAGGCAGCACTGATGGGCCTGCACTGATGGGACTGCACTGATGGGCACTGGTGAGGCGGCACTGATGGGTACTGATGGGGCTGCACTGATGGGCACTGATGAGGCACTAATATGCCACACTGATAGGTGGCACTGGTGGACACTAATAAGTGGCACTGGTGGGCACAGATGGGCACTGATGGGTGACACGGATAGGCAGCACTTATGAGCAGCACTGAGCAGGCACTGACTGGCATCACTGATGGGCACTGATTGGTCGCACTGCTGGGGCTACATTGATGATCGGTGCCCTGATTACCTGTACAGTCTCTGCTGCGAGGAAATGCCGCTGATCGGCTCTCCTCGCCTCACACTGACGGTGTGCGAGGCGAGGAGAGCCGAAAAACAACACTTCCGCGTTTACATGTGGTCGACTGTGATTGGACACAGCCAATCACATGGTTAAAGAGCCACGTCATCAGCTCTTTATCCAGATCGGGGTCGCGCCATGCCCTAGGAACACGACGTGACAGCGATCGCTGCGCTGACACTGGATGTTTTGAAACTACATTTCCCATGATGCTCATGCACTCTGCAGTGTAGTGGAGCATCATGGGAAATGTAGTTCCAAAACATCTGGGGTGCCAAGGTTCACCATCACTGGCCTATGACATCGTCCGGAACAAGAGGGGATCCCGCCCACCGCCATTTTACTATATGGTGGGAAGTTAATGGGGTAAATGGTATCCCCGCGCCACACAATAAATGAATCGTATACTACTGCCTATACTATAAAGGTAATATCAGAACCCTAGTATAAATATAAGATAAAAGATGCGCTGCAATCAATGAAACAATACAACAAAATTGTGCAAGTGTGCAAAATAAAGTGACCAAGTGCAAAAGTATCAAATACGCATACAGTAGATAGAGGCGATTCCTGTAACAAAAAAAACAAATGATGTCCCCAATTGTTGATAGCTAATGTATACAGTGAGGAGAGATATCATATACTCTCCTTTTTCCTCAAGTGAAAGCAATAATGATTTCAAGCATTACAGAAAAGTCCATGTAAATATATATATATATATATATATATATATATATATATATATACGGAATCTTCTTTACATAAAATATAAACGAGTAAACTAAAGTGCTAGTATGTGCGTGATACTCTTTTGTATAAAGTGTGGGATAGATAGTGACTTTTTATCTTCAGTGCAAAAAATCTTATGAAGTGCTGGTGACTACTCTCTTGGATGGAGTGAGAATAACTGGAGACTTCCTGTCTTCAGTGAAATGTGATGTATGGTTGTCCCCTTACCTTACTGCTGTAAGGTAACAGCATATAAGTATGTCTTTGTGGGTGACCAATATGTTCCCTGTGGATTTGGATGTCTGGCAGCCTCCCAGTCTGGCGTTTCCGGATCTGCTGATATGTATCTGTGTCTGCAGTCAGAGTTTGCCAAGCGTGGCTATACCAGTAAGCCTTGTTAGTGGGCGTGGGGAGATGTAAAGGGAAGAACAGGAGGAATGCTCGATGCAATGGCGTCCCTAGGAGGGTGCAGAGGGGGCCCTGACCCCCCCCAACATTATGCTGTGCCCCACCATGTGCCCCCCTGTCACGGAATGTCCCACACTCCACTTAAGTGCTTCCGTCAGTATCCCACTTCTTCCCAGTCTGGACTCAGATATCAGATATTCCAAATGCTCCCAAGCACAAAACAAGGCAACACTTGTTTCACTGCTAACATGGACTATTTTTATTAGAACCAGAATACAGTCTTATATACAGCAGAAGAGGAGGTTCCCCCCTCCTGCTCATATTACTCTAACAATACACCTGTAACCTAATTAACCTAATTAACATGAGCTAGTTTTTTAAATCATTTACCCAGACCAGATGACTCAGAGACATGACCTGTAGGACACAGACTTGTGGTCACCGAGCTTCACACAGTAGTATAAACATAAAAGCAGGAGCTAATTACAATTAGCAATACAAACAACAATCCCCCCCCCCCCCTCAGCCTAGTCATCAACAACTATAGTAGGAGTAGACTGTTCGTCTCCTAGCCAGTCCTGGAGGCTAATGTGATCAGCTCACTCAATTAACATGTTGAGTTCAGAATCAATCAAACCAAGAATAGTCTCTACATACATCCTGGGAGATATTGTGGACAAATATTACTCTTCCATTTTAAGTAGTCCAAGATATATTTTCTCACTCACCCTGTGCCAGGATAGCACAGGGTGACTTAGACATAAGAGGTGTATGGGGAGCTGAAACAAGGGCATCCCCTACTTTCCAAGGGATTCTCCCGTCACACCCCCCAATTAAATATTTTTTTTTTCTTACAAAAAGGCAATGTCTTTTTGTTTGCATTCGTAGTGGATGCGCCGCATCTTACTCGGGCCGCCGCTGGAGTAAAACAGTCTCTATTGAGAGGGAGAGCGTCCCCAGTCAGCTCCTGCGGGTGATTCCTCCCCCCTCTCTCTGCTCGCTGACACTGCATAATGCGAGCGCTCACACAACCACGGCCGCCCGATCTGCTCCTTCCCCTGCATCCTCATGGCAGGGAGAAGAGCGAGTTGCAGGAAGGACTTCACCAGGACTCTCAGTTACTGTAAAAACAGACTGAACAGACTGGAGAACCAGCCTGTAAATTCCAAGAGATGCCAGACCAGTGCTGTCAATAGCAGAGGCAGGACAGCAAGAGGAGGCTGGGGAACCCCACAGTGGCAGAACACCAGGGCCCGGTGGCAAGACAACCTTTGCAAGCCTGATAGTTCCCCCACTGCTTTGGACCCTTCTATTTTCTTGGTATGCTGGTGACATATATCTCTTGTTTCTGCCACCCTGGGGGGGGGGGGCCCAATACAGTAGGAAGGGAGCTCACTGCAGAACATGTGAAAGGGCCGTTGGATCGTAGTAAAGGGCCCCAGGATATATATATATATATATATATATATATATATATATATATATATATATATATATATATATATATATTGCATTTTATAGTTGGCCCCCTACTTTTGTCCCTGTCCCCCCATGTGCCCCCCCTAAATATGAAAGCTGGAGATGCCACTGGCTCGATGGTGTAGTATTTTAAAAGATTTATTGAAAAACGGCAAAAATAAAACAAGGTACTCACATTTAAATCCCGTATATACTCGAGTATAAGCCGAGTTTTTCAGCACATTTTTTTGTGCTGAAAATGCCCCCCTCGGCTTATACTCAAGTCAAGCACTTTTCTGCAGCAGAGAATGACATTTTCCGAACCGACTATGGGGCCCCATATCTCCAATATATCCAAATTTGGTGTGCAAACCCAGTGGAACTAGCACTACAAAATATCCAAAGCTGGGGTTCCTAGCACCAGGTGGCCCCAAGATACGGGGCCCCAAATTTAGTTAGGAAAATGTTATTCTCTGCTGCAAAAAAGTGCTTGACATTTTCTGAACCGATTTTGGGGCTTGGTATCTCGGGGCTTCTTGGTGCTAGGAACCCCAGCTTTGGATATGTTGTAGTGCTAGGTTCCTAGCACCAAGTGGCACTGACATACGGGGCCCCGAAGTTGGTCAACTGTGTCCATCTGCAGCAATGTCAATTTGGGACCCTTTGGGTCCAGAGACCCCAAATTTTGGCTGCAGCTAGGGGGCATCGAGGAACCCTTAACTACTGAGTTTGAAGCTTGGGGACCTACAGTATGGCTGCAAATGGGCACAGTGAGGCATGCATTGTTTACCCAATTGGCATTGTTTACCCTCTTTTCCCAGTTTTTTGTGGTAAAATTAGATGCCTCGGCTTATATTCGGGTTGGCTTATACTCTAATATATACGGTATGTGGAAAAGACAAAACAAAAACAAGCAGCAAGCTCTCCGACGTCACTTCCGGTGCCTAACATCCCAATGCGTGTTCGTCACAGTCACGTGACTTCATCAGGGGACAACTATTGGCACTGGAAGTGTCCTTTTATATGTGCATGTAATTTCATATGTTCGGTGGCCATTTTCCCGTAGCTAGAGTCGCCGGAAATGGGGCGGCGGCCATTTTCTTATAGATATCTGGCCATAATAAGTAATCAGCCTAGAACATAAGTTATTGGGGTGCAGTTGGAGGGAGGGCAGTAAAAATGTGTATTTCAGCCTTGTGTTTTTTATAACTGTAAGTATAAAGTAAGCTTTTGGGGTTTACATTCTGATTCTCTATGGAGCCTATGTGGGTGGAGATGGATACTCCACTGAGACTGCACATCACAGATTTCCTCACCACCACCTTCCCATAAATCAATGGGAAAGAAGCCACATCATCAGAACTAAGATAAAAATTCCTCAATGTACTGTATGGATAGGTATTAGAGTGTGAGCTCCTCAGGGGAAGAATTGGAAGGTCTTTGTATTTTGGAGAGAACTATACAACTACAGGAAGTAAAATTCATTCATGGATAAATATTTCTCATTGTGAAATGTTTGTAAATGATTTCTGGATCCAGGACTGACTTCTTCCTTTTTTTTTAATTTTTTTTTTTTGTTTTTTTACAGCACAAGAGGTAAACGTGGTAAGTAGAGTACATATGCATGTCTCCTGTGTATATGTGTACGTGTGTGTGTGTTTTTTTTTTAAATTAAAATAAATAAATAAATTATATATATATATATTTATATAATATTATACAGTGGGGACAGAAAGTATTCAGACCCCCTTACATTTTTCACTCTTTGTTATATTGCAGCCATTTGCTAAAATCATTTAAGTTGATTTTTTTCCTCATTAATGTACACACAGCACCCCATATTGTACACACAGCTCCCCATATTGTACACACAGCACCCCATATTGTACACACAGCACCCCATATTGACAGAAAAACACAGAATTGTTGACATTTTTGCAGATTTATTAAAAAAGAAAAACTGAAATATCACATGGTCTTAAGTATTCAGACCCTTTGCTCAGTATTTAGTAGAAGCCCCCTTTTGAACTAATACAGCCATGAGACTTTTTGGGAAAGATGCAACAAGTTTTTCACACCTGGATTTGGAGATCCTCTGCCATTCCTCCTTGCAGATCCTCTCCAGTTCTGTCAGGTTGGATGGTAAATGTTGGTGGACGGCCATTTTTAGGTCTCTCCAGAGATGCTCAATTGGGTTTAAGTCAGGGCTCTGGCTGGGTCATTCAAGAACAGTCACGGAGTTGTTGTGAAGCCACTCCTTCCTTATTTTAGCTGTGTGCTTAGGGTCATTGTCTTGTTGGAAGGTAAACCTTCGGCCTAGTCTGAGGTCCTGAGCACTCTGGAGAAGGTTTTCTTCCAGGATATCCCTGTACTTGGCCGCATTCATCTTTCCCTCGATTGCAACCAGTCGTCCTGTCCCTGCAGCTGAAAAACACCCCCACAGCATGATGCTGCCACCACCATGCTTCACTGTTGGGACTGTATTGGACAGGTGATGAGCAATGCCTCATTTTCTCCACACATACCGCTTAGAATTAAGGCCAAAAAGTTCTATCTTTGTCTCATCAGACCAAAGAATCTTATTTCTCACTATCTTGGAGTCCTTCAGGTGTTTTTTAGCAAACTCTATGCAGGCTTTCATGTGTCTTGCACTGAGGAGAGGCTTCTGTCGGGCCACTCTGCCATAAAGCCCCGACTGGTGGAGGGCTGCAGTGATGGTTGACTTTCTACAACTTTCTCCCTTCTCCCGACTGCATCTCTGGAGCTCAGCCACAGTGATCTTTGGGTTCTTCTTTACCTCTCTCACCAAGGCTCTTCTCCCCCGATAGCTCAGTTTGGCTGTACGGCCAGCTCTAGGAAGGGTTCTGGTCTTCCCAAACGTCTTCCATTTAAGGATAATGGCGGCCACTGTGCTCTTAGGAACCTTAAGTGCAGCAGAAATGTTTTTGTAACCTTTGCCAGATCTGTGCCTTGCCACAATTCTGTTTCTGAGCTCTTCAGGCAGTTCCTTTTGACCTCATGATTCTCATTTGCTCTGACATGCACTGTGAGCTGTAAGTTCTTATATAGACAGGTGTGTGGCTTTTCTAATCAAGTCCAATCAGTATAATCCAACACAGCTGGACTCAAATGAAGGTGTAGAACCATCTCAAGGATGATCAGAAGAAATGGACAGCACCTGAGTTATATACAGTATATGAGTGTCACAGCAAAGGGTCTGAATACTTAGGACCATGTGATATTTCAGTTTTTCTTTTTTAATAAATCTGCAAAAATGTCAACAATTCTGTGTTTTTATGTCAATATGGGGGGCTGTGTGTACATTAATGAGGAAAAAAAATGAACTTAAATGATTTTAGCAAATGGCTGCAATATAAAGAGTGAAAAATTTAAGGGGGTCTGAATACTTTCTGTCCCCACTATATATAGTCTGTGCTCATAAGTTTACATACCCTGGCAGAATTTTATGATTTCTTGAATGATAACACAAACTTTTCTTTCACTCATGGTTAATGTTTGGCTGAAGCCATTTATTATCAATCATCTGTGTTTGCTCTTATGACAACAGAAACTACCCAAATGACCCTGATCAAAAGTTTACATACCCCAGTACTTAATTCCGTGTATTGCCCCCTTTAATATCAATGACAGCTTGAAGTCTTTTGTGGTATTTGTGGATGAGGCTCTTTATCTTCTCAGATGGTAAAGCTGCCCATTCCTCTTGGTAAAAAGCCTCCAGTTCCTGTAAATTCTTGGGCTGTCTTGCATGAACGGCACGTTTGAGATCTCCCCAGAGTGGCTCAATGATATTGAGGTCAGGAGACTGAGATGGCCACTCCAGAACCTTCACTTTATTCTGCTGTAGCCAATGACAGGTCGACTTGGCCTTGTGTTTTGGATCAATGTCATGTTGGAATGTCCAAATACGTCCCATGCGCAGCTTCCTGGCTGATGAATGCAAATGTTCTTGCAGTATTTTTTGATAACATACTACATTCATCTTGCCAACAATTTCGACTAAATTTTTCTGTGCCTTTTTGTAGCTCACACATCCCTAAAACATCAGCAATCCACCTCCGTACCTTTCATCATAGGCCTTGTTGACTCCTCTCCAAATGTAGCGTTTATGGTCGTGGCCAAAAAGCTAAATTTTGGTCTCATCACTCCAAATGACTTTGTGCCAGAAGGTTTGAGGCTTGTCTCTGTGCTGTTTGGCGTATTGTATGTATATACAGTATCACACATAAGTGAGTACACCCCTCACATTTTTGTAAATAGTTTATTATATCTTTTCATGTGACAACACTGAAGAAATGACACTTTGCTACAATGTAAAGTAGTGAGTGTACAGCTTGTATAACAGTGTAAATTTTCTGCCCCCTCAAAATAACTCAACACACAGCCATTAATGTCTAAACCGCTGGCAACAAAAGTGAGTACACCCCTAAGTGAAAATGTCCAAATTGGGCCCAATTAGCCGTTTTCCCTCCCCGGTGAACTCTCTGAGGATCTGAAAAAAGAATTGTTGCTCTACATAAAGATGGCCTAGGCTATAAGAAGATTGCCAAGACCTTGAAACTGAGCTGCAGCACGGTGGCCAAGACCATACAGCGGTTTAACAGGACAGGTTCCACTCAGAACAGGCCTCGCCATGGTCCACCAAAGAAGTTGAGGTCACGTGCTCAGCGTCATATCCAGAGGTTGTCTTTGGGAAATAGATGAATGAGTGCTGCCAGCATTGCTGCAGAGTTTGAAGGGGGGTCAGCCTGTCAGTGCTCAGACCATACGCCACACACTGCATCAAATTGGTCTGCATGGCTGTCATCCCAGAAGGAAGCCTCTTCTAAAGCTGGTGCGCAAGAAAGCTCACAAACAGTTTGCTGAAGACAAGCAGACTAAGGACCTGGATTATTGGAACCATGTCCTGTGGTCTGATGAGACCAAGATAAACTTATTTGGTTCAGATGGTGACAAGCGTGTGTGGGGGCAACCAGGTGAGGAGTACAAAGACAAGTGTGTCTTGTCTACAGTCAAGCATGGTGGTGGGAGTGTCATGGTCTAGGGCTGCATGAGTGCTGCCGGAACTGGGGGGCTACAGATCATTGAGGGAACCATGAATGCCAACATGTACTGTGACATACTGAAGCATAGCATGATCCCCTCCCTTCAGAGACTGGGCCGCAGGGCAGTATTCAAACATGATAACCACCCCAAACACACCTCCAAGATGACCACTGCCTTTCTAAAGAAGCTGAGGGTAAAGGTGATGGACTGGCCAAGCATGTCTCCAGACCTAAACCCTATTGAGCATCTGTGGGGAATCCTCAAATGGAAGGTGGAGGAGCACAAGGTCTCTAACATCCACCAGCTCCCTGATGTCATCATGGAGGAGGGGAAGAGGACTCCAGTGACAACCTGTGAAGCTCTGGTGAACTCCATGCCCAAGAGGGTTAAGGCAGTGCTGGAAAATAATGTTGGCCGCACAAAATATTGACACTTTGGGCCCAATTTGGACATTTTCACTTAGGGGTGTATTCACTTTTGTTGCCAGCAGTTTAGACATTAATGGCTGTGTGTTGAGTTATTTTGAGGGGACAGCAAATTTACACTGTTATACAAGCTGTACACTCACTACTTTACATTGTAGACAAGTGTCATTTCTTCAGTGTTATCACATGAAAAGATAGAAGAAAATATTTACAAAAATGTGAGGTGTGTGTGAATATATAAAAGTGATGTGAAAAAGTAGTTGCCCCACTCCCTTTTTTTTTTTTTTTGGTCACACTTTAAATTATTCAGATCATCAAACAAATTGTAATATACAAAATGCAGTTTTTAAATGATGATTTCATTCATTAAGGGGGGGGGGGGGGGGCTGTCCAAACCTGCCTGGCTCTTTGTGAAAAAGTAACCCCCCCCTGCCCTTGGTGCCAGACCTATTGAATCAAGAAATCATTTAAAGCAGAGCTCCACCTAAAAGAGGAAGCTCCGCTTGTCTGCCTCCCCCCCTCCTCCACACCTTTTGGGGGGGAGCAGGTACCTGATTTTGACAGGTACTGTACCCGCTCCCACTTCTGACTGAGTTTACCTCTTTTCCCCGCAGCTGGGCCATTCACAGAGGGCAGCGTGCCTTAGGGAACCAGCTGTAAAGGCACAAGACTTCAATGCCAGTTTCCCTTAGTGAATATGGCTGTGGTAGCACCAGGGCTGTTTTTTGGCCTAGGCCTAGGGCGGGCGGCGCATGAGAGAAAGCCCTCCCACCCATCTGCCCTATTCCCGGCTCCTGCGGCTGGCCCCGCACATATGCAGCCCACGGCAGCTGGCTTGCTGTAGCGGCCCCACTGTGTTTGGGCGTGCTTGGCAGAGTGTTGTGGGGGGGGCGCGTGACTCACGCCCCCATTAGCGGAGGTGGAGCCTTATGTTTTCCTTCTCCTCGGCACCTCAGGGCGGGGTCTGGCTGTGACGTCAGGAGCAGGAGGAGAGAGAAAGGAGCATGAGGGAAACCCCCAGGACAGCAGCGGGTAAAATTTATTGAATAAATTATATCGGTGTTATGGGCACAGTAGCAGCATTTGATGGCACAATGACTACAATTGATGGGCACGGTGGTTGCGTTTGATGGGCATGGTGGCTGCGTTTGGGCACAGTGGCTGCGTTTGATGGGCACTGTGGCTGCGTTTGATGGGCACAGTGGCTGCGTTTGATGGGCACAGTGGCTGCATTTGATGGGCACAGTGGCTGCGTTGGAGGGCACAGTGGAAGGCACAGTGGCTGCATTTGATGGCACAATGACTACAATTGATGGGCACAGAGGCTGCATTTGATGGGCACAGAGGTTGCATTTGATGGGCACAGTGGCTGCGTTGGAGGGCACAGTGGAAGGCACAGTGGCTGCATTTGATGGCACAGTGGCTACAATTGATGGGCACAGTGGCTGCGTTTGCCACAGTGGCTACAATTTATGGGCACAGTGGCTACAATTTATGGGCACAGTAGCTCCGTTTGATAGGCACAGTGGCTACAATTGATGGGCACAGTGGCTACAATTGATGGGCACAGTGGCTACGTTTGATGGGCACAGTGGCTACGTTTGATGGGCACAGTGGCTGCGTTTGATGGGCACAGTGGCTGCATTTGATGGGCACAGTGGCTACAATTGATGGGCACAGTGGCTACGTTTGATGGGCACAGTGGCTGCATTTGATGGGCACAGTGGCTGCATTTGATGGGCACAGTGGCTGCGTTTGATGGGCACAGTGGCTGCATTTGATGGGCACAGTGGCTGCTTTTGAGGGCACAGTGGAGGGCACAGTGGCTGCGTTTGATGGGCACAGTGGCTGCATTTGATGGGCACAGTGGCTGCTTTTGAGGGCACAGTGGAGGGCACAGTGGCTGCGTTTGATGGGCACAGTGGCTGCGTTTGATGGGCACAGTGGCTACAATTGATGGGCACAGTAGCTGAGTTTGATGGGCACAGTGGCTACGTTTGATGGGGCACAGTGAGGCTGCAATTGATGTCTTATTTTGTGAATTTTTTAGTTTGTTTGCGCCCCCCCAAAAAATTTTGAGCACCAGCGGCCACTTGCATGTGCAAAGTGTTCCATGCACACTAAAATAAATGCATACTCATTAAACTGTCCACATTTAGTGAAAGTGCATTAATATGCAGCTCATGATATTGCAATAAAGTGCTCCATCAATGCTGAAACCAATGCAAACTCATTAAGAGTTCTGCGCCCCCCCCCCCCGCCACCCCCACCGAAAACATTCAAACTCAGCTGCTACAAATACTGTAGCTGCTGATTTTTAATATTAGGACACTTACCTGTCCAGGGATCCCGCAATTTCGACACCTCAGCCGATATTTGGATTGGCTCTCAGGTTTTGCCACCATTATTCATGGTAAGGGAAAGCGGTCAGTTCCCTACTGCACATGTGCGAAGCGTGTTGCACTTTCTGAATGGCCCAGTGGAGGAAGGAGGAGGAGGGGGCCGAACTTCAGAGGGGGCAGCGCAGTCTCCCGGGAGTGGGGAAGGGTGCCTGTCAAAAACAGGTACCCGTTCCTCCCTCCCCCCTGAAAGGTGCCAAATGAGCCTAAAGAGGAAGGGGTGTGGTTTACAGATGATAGGGTGGGTCTTAATCAGGAAGGGTTGTGTCCTCGGCAGGAAGGGGTGGGCAGTATTTAAATTAGGGGGGTGCAAATGTTTAGTCAGGCCTAGGGCAGCACAAAACCTAAATACACCACTGGGTAGCACCCGATAATCGATTGAAAATTCAGCTCGGATGAAGACACCGCTGGATTCCTGGACAGGTAATTGTCCTAATATAAAAGTCAGCAGCTACAGTATTTGTAGCTGCTGATTTTTTTTTTACTTTTTTTGAAGGAGCCTGGAACTTCTCTTAAAAAAAAAAAAAAAAAAAAAAAAAGCCTGTCTAAAAAAGGGAAGCACGCCAAAAGATCTCAAGAAGCAACTCCTCATGTCGCCATCTAAAGAAATTTTATGTATAGAAGAGAAACAAAGTAATTAACGTGTATCAGTCTGGAAAGGGTTATAAAGCCATTTCTAAAGCCTTGCACACACGTTACGATTGTTGGCCAACCGAGCGTCTGATTGTTGTCAAAGGGGCGTGTCCCGGGATCTTGTCTTGCATACTAATGGCACACAATTGTCGTGCAACAAATACGAAGGTAGATATTTAGAATAAATTTCGCGCAATATTACCAATATTAAATGAATATGCGTAAAAGTGTGCGATAAAGTAAAAGCTTTTATATAGTGGTTGCTGCAGCTTTAGTTGCCAGGATCAGCGATCTCTGTTTTGCAACATGTGGCAGTTTCCACTATTTAACAGTGAAGTGATGGTGCTATAGTAAAGTGAAAAACGTGCAAATATCTATAATGCCAAAAAAATTGTCATGAATAAAAGCAAGCTGGGATATCATGAATAAATTATCGTGAATAAATAAATGCTTGTGAATAAATAATCCTTGTAAAAAACTGGATAAATAATATTAAGTGCAACCCGTCAAAAAATAAAATAAATTTTACACAAAAAAGGTGCCAACAGTAAATCTATAAAATAGTGCAATCACAATTCACTTAAATGTGACCTTAAAAGTGCAGGTGATATCATTGCAGAATTAAAAATAAAAAGTTCATAAATTCATAGATAGATGGCGCTGTTGGAAAGGTATAAAATAGTTCTTCTATTCAGATCTGTGTTATCTTGTGTGCTGGGTATAATATTCTTATAGTGGTGCCTCCTAGTATGGTCTCACAGATCTCTCACCTTAAAATTGTAAAAATCAGGCTTTGGTAATTAAATCCTTAAGGCGTGGAAGCACTGTCTGGGAGCCTCTCCTTCTAAGTGCTTATCTCTCCATGCTTTCTTCTCAGTCACTCCGCTCTGGTGTAACTCAATATCAGGAGAGATAAAAATGGGGGAGGGAAAGAGAAGAAAGGCTCCACTAGTGTGATATTGTTTTTGTAATCAAAGGGGGGTGTTTATTTGGATCATGCTCTTACATTTAATACAATAAAAACGGGCAGAGTAAAATGGGTGAAAAGTCTGGCGTTCTCAGCGCATTCTCACTTGCGTTTCAGCTTGTGCCGCTCCAGCCAATCCCTACGCGTTACGACACGTCACGTGTCTTCATCTGGGGACTAGATGAAGACACGTGACACGTTGTATTGTTGTATTAACTAGTAATACTATGTATGGAATTTGACACCACCACCATTATTATTATATTATTTTATATATATATTTATGGTTTGTTTATATATATATATAGCTCGTTCAACACTGTGGAATTTTTTAAGGGTACTACTATCTGAATTTGACACCACCACCAGTATTATTTTATATATATATTTATGGTTTATTTATATATATATAGTTCGTTCAACACTGTGAAATTTTTTAAGGATACTACTATCTGATATTTATACGTCTTGGGTACATCTAGGAATTTATATACAGGTACCTTGTTTTGAACTAAGAAATATACAAATACGCAGGTAGGGAACCATCATTTAGATAAAAGAACAGCGTCATACCCTTCTATTACATTAATTCTGCCAGCCAGTATTGGTCCTTCTCCTTGATACCACGAATACGAGGATCCTTATGCAGGCTTTGCAGGATCAGGGAGGCCATGCAGCGTAGGTTTGCTGAGGCATTCGGTCCGGAGTCCTCTGGGTCACTAAGGACGACATGGTCCGCAGCCACCTCCTCCCAGCCATGTACAAGTCCATGTGTTTCTTGGGACTGATCCCTTAAAGACTGCTGCTGATGCTGAGTGCCAGGCTCCACCTCCATACTGACACAATCTTCCTCCTCCTCCTCCTCCTCCTCCTCCTCGTCCTCTTCCTGTGTGATCGGTGGGCACGCAGGAACACTGTCTGGATAAAGGGGGCCTTGAGAGCTAAGGAAGTCCTCCTCTTCCTGCCTCTGTTCTGCCTCAAGTGCCCTGTCCATTATTCCACGCAGCGTGTGCTCCAACAGGTGGACAAGGGGGACAGTGTCACTGATGCATGCACTGTCACTGCTCACCATCCTCGTGGCCTCCTCAAATGGTGACAGGACAGTGCATGCATCCCTGATCATGGCCCACTGGCGTGGGGAAAAAAAAACAAGCTCCCCTGACCCTGTCCTGGTGCCATAGTCGCACAGGTACTCATTGATGGCCCTCTGCTGCGTGTGCAGCCGCTGCAGCATGGCCAACGTTGAGTTCCACCTGGTGGGCATGTCACAGATTAAGCGGTTCTTGGGCAGGTTAAACTCCTTTTGGAGGTCCGTCAGCCGAGCACTGGCATTATATGACCGGCGGAAATGCACACAGACTTTCCTGGCCTGCCTCAGGACATCCTGTAAGCCCGGGTACCTGCCCAAGAACCGCTGCACCACCAAGTTAAGGACGTGAGCCAAACAGGGCACATGGGTCATTTGTCCCTGTCGGAGAGCAGAGAGGAGGTTGGTGCCATTGTCGCAAACCACCATTCCTGCCTTAAGTTGGCGTGGCGTCAACCACCTCTGAACCTGCCCCTGCAGAGCTGACAGAACCTCTGCCCCAGTGTGGCTCCTGTCCCCCAAGCACACCAGCTCAAGCACCGCATGGCATCTTTTGGCCTGCGTACTTGCGTAGCCCCTTGAACGGCTACGGAGCACCGCTGGTTCCGAGGACAAAGCAAAGGAAGAGGCCATGGAGGAAGAAGAAGAGGAGGGGGTGGAGAAGAGAGGTGTGTCACAATCATTAGCATTTTGAAGGCGTGGTGGCGGAACAACCTCCAACACTACTGCACCTTGTCCTGCATCCTTCCCAGCTGCCAGCAGAGTCACCCTATGCGTCGTGAAACTTAGGTAACGTCCCTGTCCATGCCTGCTGGACCATGAGTCACCGGTAATATGCACCTTACCGCTGACCGCCCTGTCCAGCGAGGCATGTACATTGCCTTCCACATGCCGGTAGAGAGCCGGAATCGCTTTCCGTGAGAAAAAGTGGCGTTTGGGTACCTGCCACTGAGGAACCGCACATTCCACAAACTCACGTAAGGGGGCAGAGTCTACCAACTGAAAAGGCAGCAGTTGAAGTGCTAGCAATTTTGCCAAGCTAGCATTCAACCGCTGGGTATGTGGATGGCTGGGAGCAAACTTCTTTCGGCGGTGCAGCAGCTGGGGCAGGGAAATTTGCCTGGTACAATCTGACGTCGGTGTACCAAAAGCAGATTGCCCACAAGTACTTGGCTGTGACACACCTAATTCTACACCTTCATTCCTCTCAGTGCAGGTCTCAGAGAGGACTGAAGGTCTAGTGGGGTTGGAAATCTCAGCAGATGAGGAGCAAGGAGAGGTCCTCTTTGTTCTTTGGTGTGGGTCTTTTAGATACGCTTGCCAACGAACTTCATGGCAGGTCAACATATGTCTGGTCAAGCATGTGGTACCCAAGCGGGAGATGTTTTGGCCAGCGAGATATGCTTGAGACATATGTTGCAAATAGCAGCGGTGCGATCTGATGCACTCGTCTCAAAAAAGGCCCACACCAAAGAACTTTTTGAATAACGCGCAGAGACTGCAGCGCCCTGCACATGTGGAGCTTTGGGGTGTGATGCAGTCAATGTGCTGCCCTTAGGCTGGCCCCTGGAGGGCATCCTGCCTCGTTGGTAATGTGCCTCCTCCTCCTCCTCACTCCTATCAGGCACCCACGTTGAGTCAGTGACCTCATCATCCCCTCCCTCCTCATCACTGGAGCAAACCTGGCAGTATTCTGCAGCAGGGGGAGCATGACTGCCAGATTGCTGTCCTTCTTGGGCACCCCCTCTGTCCGTGCTCATGTTACTGCCTTCATCAAGCTCAGTATCATCATCAGAGCCTTCCAAACGCTGGGCATCCTCCTGGAGCATGTACCCAACACTGTGGTCAAACAGTTCGAGGGACTCCTCAGGAGGACATGGTGGGGCTAGGGAAGGAGTCACTGATGACATTGAGCCGAGGGAAGAGGCCGCTGCTTTGCCAGACAAAGTACCCTGGGCATGGGTGTGAGAGGATGAGGAGGATGAGGACGGCTTGGTCATCCACTCGACCAAGTCTTCCGCATGTTGCGGCTCAACACGGCCAGCTGCTGAAAAAAAGGCCAAGCGTGTCCCACGGCCACGTGCTGACGAGGATGCACCGTCTCCACGACCAGCACTAGACACAGAGCCTGCTTGCCCTCTCTTATTGGCTTGTGACTGTCTGCCTCTCCTTCTTGGCCTTCCAGACATACTAATGGCCTGTAGCTGCACTAAGCTGGGATATATATATATATATATATATATATATATATATACTGATACTGCAGCTAGCAAAATCAACTGCCTGCCTGTAGTATGAGAACACCACCAACCTTCTACAGGTAGCTTTAGCTGAACACTGTGCAGAGCTCGCAAAAAACTCACTTGTAGCTTTTTTAGCTGCCTGCGGTAGTGATAGGATCAGGAAAACACCACCAACCTTCTACAGGTAGCTTTAGGTGAACACTGTGCAGAGCTCGCAAAAAAATAACTTGTAGTTTTAGCTGAACACTGAGAGCAGGACGCACTACACTAACTGTAAATAGTCTAGCTGCCTGACTGTGGTACTAATAGGATCAAAATAACACCAGCAATTTCATTCAGGTAGCTGTAAATACTGTAACAAGACAAGCCTGCCTGTCAGTAGGTAGATAACAGGAACGGATCTAGCTGAACACTGTGAGCAGGACGCACTGCACTAACTTGTAGCTTGAGATGAACACTGTGCAGAGGTCTCACTACACCAACTTGTAGGTTTAGCTGAACACTGTGAGCAGGACGCACAGCACTAACTTGTAGTTTTAGCTGAACACTGTGAGCAGGACGCACTACACTAACTGTAAATAGTCTAGCTGCCTGACTGTGGTACTAATAGGATCAAAAGAACACCAGTAATTTTCTTCAGGTAGCTGTAAATACTGTAACAAGACAAGCCTGCCTGTCAGTAGGAAGATAACAGGAACGGATCTAGCTAAACTGAATACAGTGTATATATATATATATATATATATATATTGTGGCAGAGCAAGGCTCTGTCACTATGAAAATGAGGTTAAAGTGGACACAGAGTCTGCATATTGGCTGAGTGCAGAGCTACAGAGTGTAAATTTGAAATGGAGAAAACTGCTCTGGCAGTTTTCTCCAGGTTTTGCTAGTTCCTTATGGGGCTCTGTAATTTGGAGATCCTTCAGAGTCTTGGGTGGGACGGGATCTCCAACCCTGTGTCCGGGTCTTGTGGACAGCCAGCAGGGTGTGTGCCCAGGTGCACACAGCCCATATAACGAGGGACTGGTGAGAGCAGAAAGGGGGGAGGAAGGTGAAGTTGGAGCAGTGGCTGCTAGTAACTGTCTCTGTGTGAGAACAGATGCTGTGTGCGTTGAAGGGCTTCAAAGCTATGTGCGTCCAAGGAGCCAGATGCTGTGTGCGTTGAAGGGCTTCAAAGCTATGTGCGTCCAAGGAGCCAGATGCTGTGTGCGTTGAAGGGCTTCAAAGCTGTGTGCGTCCAGGGAGCCAGAAGCTGTGTGCATTGAAGGGCTGTAAAGCTGTGTGCGTCAAAGGAGCCAGAAGCTGTGTGCATTGAAGGGCTGTAAAGCTGTGTGCGTCAAAGGAGCCAGAAGCTGTGTGCATTGAAGCTCTTGAAACTGTGTGTGACCAAGGAGCCTAAGACTGTGTGCATCCAAGCAGCTTGTTTGAGGGGCCTGTTCCCTATAGCAGCAATACTGCTGAAGAGTAGCCAGGTGGGCTAGCATTTTCATTTGGATTTTCTATTGTATTTACTTGCTGAAGCTTGGACCCCTGCGTGGGATTCCTGGATGGACTTTTGTTGTTTTTTCCTTTAATAAACGTGGGCTACCAGGCCCTTAACTATAAATGCCTCTCTGATGTGGACTCACTGCACTAAAACGCATCTATCCACTTGAGCTGAACAATCCCCAATGGCACAAGTGGTGCTCGAATGCGGGCATGTAGACGGTTGAATCTAGGTCCTTGCTCCATGGTGAGTCGCATCAGGAACTACTGCTAGCTGTGTGTGGCAGCCAGGCGAACAGCATTGCACAGAAGTTTGATGGACTGTGTTGCATGCAGGTTGTGTACCTGTGAAAGGAGAATCGCATATTTTTTCTCTCTGTGTTGCATGCAGGTTGTGTACCTGTGAAAGGAGAATCACATATTTTTTCTCTCTGTTGCATGCAGGTTGTGTACCTGTGAAAGGAGAATCACATAATTTTTTTTTCTCTTTGCTGTGAAGTGTGTTGCAAGTTGCTGTGTGTAAGACAGCAAGCATGGGGCGTTCCAAACAGAAAAAGGAAGCAATCCTTGCTGAAGCAAGGGAAAGGGTTCTATGGCTAGAGGGTATTTCACCACATGCCCCAGCCACGCCAGAGAATTTTTCCAAGTGTGAAATTTCTGTGACCTGGGGTAAATTAATCATGTCATCCCCAGTTAAAAAGGAAATGAAAGAAGTTTCCCCTGGCAACAGGAAGCCAGGTGGACAACAGCGTGTGAAAAAGAGGAATATGGTCATCTGTGGAAGCAATGTCCAGGCCAACAGGGATGTCGGGGATCCAAGGAGTCTGTCTGCTGATGGTCATGACCAGTGGTATCCTGTGGCAACAGAGAGCCAGTCATCAAGGAGATTCCAAGAAAGTAAAGTTCAGCTACCAGTACCGTGCTTGGAATGTGGTCAAGTGGGGCATGGAATTTTTACTTGCCCAAGGTTCTGGAACAACGCTGAAGAGTCTGGAAAGGCTGCAGTGTCGTCCTGTGGCCACCCAGAGGAAGTAGCTGGTATGGATGCAGCTGAGAGACAGCGCACTCAAGTGAAGGGTATGATGCCAGCCACTGAAAATGGTAAGACTGTTTCAGTTTGTGGGACTGAACCTAGTGACATGGGAGTGTGTCCAGCGGGAAGATCCGCAGTGCAAATGGACATAGACTTGCTGCACTGTGCTAACCGGAGTAGTGGAGAGGCACATGGTGAAGACCAGCTGACAGCAAGGTTAAAGACTCAAATGAACATGGGGACTATGCATGTGCCTGCTATAATCCAGCAGAGTGCTGGAGAGGTTAAACTAGGGGTGACCAAAACTGTTCTTGTGCCATGTTCCCTAGTGACAGGTGCTGCAGAGTTGCCCAGGGAAACTTCAGAGGAGCTTGCAGTGATGGAGCAGAGAGTTTCCCAGGTCAGCTATGGAGCTGCCCAAGGAGGAAAGAGTTCCCCTTTAAAGATAGAGGGTGATGTGAGGAGAGGCTCACAGGCTGTGGTTGGTAATAGACAATCCACAAAAGTAGCAGTTATGTCTATACGTAATGAAAATTCAGATGGTTATGCTGACAAATGTGTTACTGTTGGCAAATGTGATGGTATTGGTGATAATGACATTGAAAAATGTGTTCCCTTTAATGTCATGTCTGAAAATGTTGCAAATGTGTTCACTGACAATGATCGGAGTAGGATATCTCCCGTGACAACCAGAAGCGCAGGCTTGTCCATGGAAGTCTCATGGGGTCTCCATGTGTTGGAGCCAGAGGTGTTCCAGGATGGCTGTGGTGCTACTCTGGTGAAGCAAAGGAAGACTGAGTCACACAGTGAGAGTGTGCGGGCGCAGCCCCACAACCCTAAGTGTAACCCAGTTGTCAAGGGGTTAATTCAGCCTGCAAAAGCTGAAAGTGCAGAGCTGTGTGTGTCAGTAGCGCCCCCAGAGCAGGTAGGGCAAAAGCATGTATTACAGCCTACCTTGTCAGATGATGTGTCAACCCAAGGGGATATGTATAGAAATGACACAGGTGATGTTTTGGCTAGTGAATCCCAGGTTCCTGTGGGGCCTTCTAGAGTAAGTGATGGAACCACAATAGACTGGGATAATTGGTATGAGAATGCAATCGCAATATTAAATAATGTGGTGGACATAACACCTGCTATGCCCAATGGAGGGATTGCAGATCGGCTGGTGCTCAAGGACACGTTTGTCCCTGTGAAGGTTATTGCCCTCCAGTCTGAAGGAACTGTTCAGGGTGCTGGCATAGCAGATGTGTTGTCCACAGCCCAACAGCTCGGATGTCAAGGTGACAATGTGACTTGTAATGACCTGCAGTGGCTCACTGACACTGGTGCAGAAGGGTTAAGTGTGAGACATGTGTCTGACAGCGCTCCAGGGGAGCAACAGGCTGTGATGAGGGGTACCTCCAAGGAGGTGGAGGTCTCTTCAAATGTCTCAAACTCAAAAGCTGCAGTGGATGAGCCCCTCCATGTCTTGGACAGGGAAAAAGACCTTAGAAAGGTCTGGTATTTAGACATGGGATGTTTAGAGATGACAGAGACCTTATTTGAAATGCTGGAGTTGGTAAAAACGCACTCATTGTACACTTGGGTGTCTCCACCGCAGTCGGACCAGGTGGTGCTGCGTAGTACCAATGGGTGGAGCCAGGTGGTACAGACTGTGCTGGGAAGTCTTGATCTACAATGGTATTGGTGGGGCCAATGCTTATTAACAGTGTGGCAAATAGTCTTAAGGTTCTCTGAGAGGGTGCTCCCAGTTACTGAGTGGTATGGAAGGCGCCCAGGAGAACTGTTGGAGGCATCAAAGGTCTCTCCGGCTGGTGTAGTGACTATAAACATCTCTGCTGGTGTGGTCCGAGGTGCGGCTGAGCAGTGGCCAATAGAGGGCGTGGATGCTGTTTCACCCGCTAAACCTCATGAGAAGGTAGGGCCCAAAATAGACGCACTAGCAGAGATGCTTTTTATCACTCAGAAAGAGGTACAACTTAAAGTACCCGGAGACACTGTAAAGGAAAGTGCTAATGTTGGTTGCTGCAAAAATGTAATGTGTACATCAGAAAGAAGTAGTTTGTGCTTGGATCAGTGTCATTTGTTAGATCAGTTACCCATGGAGTGTTGGACAACAGGTGAGGTGAAGCTGTGCTATGGACCCTTGGGGTGTAATCGCTTGCCTGTGTTTTGTCCCTCCTCAGGTCTGGTCCTAACAAGTACTGAGATAGATGGCACTGAATGTGTTCGACAGGATGTCATTGAAATTGGTGATCTGATGATTGGTGCTGTTAATAATGACATGGTTGCCGTGGGTAACCAGAGAGAGGTTTTTGAACCTGAAAGTACTGTGGTGAAAGATAAAACTGACTTCTGTAAGCTGAAAGGTAGGATCAGGGAAGGCAGAGTTTCCCCAAGAGAGGAGAGTATGCTCAGGAACCCCAAGAGAAGAAAGGGAAGGCAGAGTATACGGAATTATAGGACCCTGTTAAGATCCAAGGTGGGACGTACCTGGAAGCACACCCGAAAAAAGGGTTGGGCCTACGTGGCTGATGGCCAGCACAGAAGTGTCCCAACTGCTATGGTGGGTGCAGGTGTTTCTCCCTCCGGATCGAAACAAGAGGGGGGGATATGTGGCAGAGCAAGGCTCTGTCACTATGAAAATGAGGTTAAAGTGGACACAGAGTCTGCATATTGGCTGAGTGCAGAGCTACAGAGTGTAAATTTGAAATGGAGAAAACTGCTCTGGCAGTTTTCTCCAGGTTTTGCTAGTTCCTTATGGGGCTCTGTAATTTGGAGATCCTTCAGAGTCTTGGGTGGGACGGGATCTCCAACCCTGTGTCCGGGTCTTGTGGACAGCCAGCAGGGTGTGTGCCCAGGTGCACACAGCCCATATAACGAGGGACTGGTGAGAGCAGAAAGGGGGGAGGAAGGTGAAGTTGGAGCAGTGGCTGCTAGTAACTGTCTCTGTGTGAGAACAGATGCTGTGTGCGTTGAAGGGCTTCAAAGCTATGTGCGTCCAAGGAGCCAGATGCTGTGTGCGTTGAAGGGCTTCAAAGCTATGTGCGTCCAAGGAGCCAGATGCTGTGTGCGTTGAAGGGCTTCAAAGCTGTGTGCGTCCAGGGAGCCAGAAGCTGTGTGCATTGAAGGGCTGTAAAGCTGTGTGCGTCAAAGGAGCCAGAAGCTGTGTGCATTGAAGGGCTGTAAAGCTGTGTGCGTCAAAGGAGCCAGAAGCTGTGTGCATTGAAGCTCTTGAAACTGTGTGTGACCAAGGAGCCTAAGACTGTGTGCATCCAAGCAGCTTGTTTGAGGGGCCTGTTCCCTATAGCAGCAATACTGCTGAAGAGTAGCCAGGTGGGCTAGCATTTTCATTTGGATTTTCTATTGTATTTACTTGCTGAAGCTTGGACCCCTGCGTGGGATTCCTGGATGGACTTTTGTTGTTTTTTCCTTTAATAAACGTGGGCTACCAGGCCCTTAACTATAAATGCCTCTCTGATGTGGACTCACTGCACTAAAACGCATCTATCCACTTGAGCTGAACAATCCCCAATGTCACAATATATATATGCAACACCTGGGATGCATATATATACACAATACACTGTAAGTGCAGCTAACTGACTGACTGTTCTGCCTAATCTATCTAACTCAAATCAAATGTCACTGTCTGTCTCTCTCTCTCTCTCTCTCTGAATGAACGCCGGAACACACACTACACAGGGCTGCCGTGCAGGCGGCCTTATATAGTGTGGGGCGTGTACTAAATCCCCTGAGCCATAATTGGCCAAAGCCTCCTTCGCTTTGGCCAATTACGTCTCTCTGTTCAGACGGCGCTGTGATTGGCCAAGCATGCGGGTCATAGTGCATGCTTGGCCAATCATCAGCCAGCAATGCACTGCGATGCCACAGTGAATTATGGGCCGTGACGCGCCACACAAATTTGGCGCGAACGGCCCATATCGTTCGCAATTCAGCGAACGACCGAACAGCCGATGTTCGAGTCGAACATGGGTTCGACTCGAACACGAAGCTCATCCTTAATTATAGTTATTTGCATGTTTTTCACTTTACTATAGCACCATCACTTCACTGTTAAATAGTGGGAACTGCCACATGTTGCAACACAGAGATCGCTGATCCTAGCAACTACAGCTGCAGCAACCACTATATAAAAGCTTTTACTTTATCGTACACTTTTACGCATATTCATTTAATATTGGTAATATTGCGCAAAATTTATTCTAAATATCTACTGTACCAAGTGTTGGTGTGAACACCCTCATTTTGCTGCAATATTTACACTTGTACCATTTTGTATCATTTAGTCACCATATTATTGATTTTCAAATCTACCAGCGCGAAGGAAAATTTTTAATAAAATACGAAGGTAGTGACGTACTATGAGGAATTTCAGCTCTTGAGCAGCACCCTTTGGGTCCCTTCTGCGAATTTCGTGTTTGGTGAGCATTGATTCCGAGTATGCGTGTTTGTACTTTCGACTTTTGTGTGACAGATTTGTGTACTCGCCATACGGAAATCTGATGTCAAACCATTGTCCGCCAAAAATTTACTAGCCTATTGGACAACAATTGTCAAAAGAAGCATACTAACGGTAAGATTTTAGGACAGCAGTCTGTCAACAGACAATCCCTGGCCAACAATCGTACCGTGTGTACGAGGCTTAAGACTTTGGGTCTCCAGCGAACTATGGTGAGAGCCATTGTCTACAAATGGAGAAAACGTGGAACAGTGGTGAACCTTCCCAGGAACGACCGGCCTACCAATATTACTCAAAGAGCACAACGACAACTCATCCAGGAGGTCATAAAAGAACCCAGAACAACATCTAAAGACCTGCAGGCCTCACTTGCCTCAGGTAAGATCAGTGTTCATGATTCAACAATAAAAAAAATGGCAATCCATGGGAGAGTTCCAAAGCCACTGCTGACAAAAAAGAACACAAATCTCACATTTACCAAAAAACATCTTGATTATCCCCAAGACTTTTGGGCAAATATTCTGTGGACTGATGAGACAAAAGTTGAACTTTTTGGAAGGTTTGCATCTGGGGTAAAACAAACACAGCATTTCATAAAAAGACCATCATACCAACAGTCAGACACGGTGGTGGTAAGAGGATGGTTTGGGGCTGGAAGACTCGGAACCATGAGTTCTGCACTCTACCAGAATATCCTGAAGGAAAAGGTCCGGCCATAAGTTCCTGACCCCAAGCTCAAGCGCACTTGGGTTATGCAGCAGGGCAATGATCCCAAACACACCAGCAAGTCCATCTCTGACCTGTGAATGACTCAAAAAAAAAACCTGAAATCAGGTTTTGGAGTGGCCTAGTCAAAGTCCGGACTTGAATCTGTGGCATGACCTTAAATGGGCCGTTCATGCTGGGAAACCCTCCAATGTGGCTGAAAACAAATCTGCAAAGAAGAGTGCGCCCAAATTCCACAGCGATGTGAAAGACTCATTGGCAGTTATCGCAAACGCTTGATTGCAGTTGTTGCCGCCAAGGGAGGCACAACCAGTTATTGGGGGCAATTACTTTTTCACATAGGGCCAGGCAGGTTTGGGCAGCTTTTTTCCCTTGAAAAATGAAATCTGCATTTTAAAATTGCATTTTGTATTTACTGGGGTTATCTTTGTGCAATATTAACATGTGTTTGATGATCTGAATTATTTAAGTGTAACAAATATGCAATAAAAAATAAATAAAATCAGGAAGGGTGAAGGTGAAAAAGCACAGGTGCGGTTTATTTACACTATAAGCAATGGACAAAAAACAGCAAAACAAAAAGAAACATGAAAATAAATCCTTGCCAACTTGGCCACTTATTACACACACAGGTTCCCTGGCCATCAGCGAGGTGCAGCCTTGTGCTGGGGGCAGCACCTATCTCCCTGTTTAAAGAGGCTTGCCACACAGGCCTTGTCCCACCCCACAGGCAGGTATCACTCTCCCCAGTCTAAACAGGCACAAAACCAGGTTCCAGGATGGCACAACTCCCTAAGCATGCTGGGAGTTTTTGTAGAGGCCTTAATGAGCCAACTTAATTCAGCTGGGCTCATTACCTCTACCCCTGCAGGACTCAAAATCTGCATAGAGCCTTAATCTAGGACACACATCTGTTATCCTGGATGCAACCAGGTGATTTTACCTGCCTGCTGTCACAATATATATACACCTTGCTAGTAGTGGGTTGAACACACTTTATTAGGTCCCCCTTGCTAGTACTGGGTTGGACCACCTTTAATAGGTACACCTTGCTAGTACTGGGTTGGACCCCCTTTAATAGGTACACCTTGCTAGTAGCAGGTTGGACCTCCTTTATTAGGTCCTCCTTGCTAGTAGCGTGTTGGAACCCCTTTTTCCTTCATTCTTGGTGGCATAGATCCAACAAGGGGGTGGAAATGTTCCTCAGAGATTTTGCTCAATAGTGACATGATAACATCACACAGTTGCTGCAGATGTGTCGACTGCAGGTGTATGTGTATATATATGTAGGTGTGTGTATATATGTAGGTGTGTGTATGTGTATATATGTAGGTGTGTGTATATATGTAGGTGTGTGTATGTGTATATATGTAGGTGTGTGTATATATGTAGGTGTGTGTATGTGTATATATATGTAGGTGTGTGTATGTGTATATATGTAGGTGTGTGTATGTGTATATATGTAGGTGTGTGTATATATGTAGGTGTGTGTATGTGTATATATGTGTATATATGTAGGTGTGTGTATGTGTATATATGTGTATATATGTAGGTGTGTGTATGTGTATATATGTGTATATCTGTAGGTGTGTGTATGTGTATATATGTGTATATATGTAGGTGTGTGTATATATGTAGGTGTGTATATATGTGTATATATGTAGGTGTGTGTATATGTATTTGCAGCACAGTGGCTAAGTGATTAGCTCTTCCACCTAGCAGTGCTAGGGTTGTCGATTTGAATCCCAACCATGACACTACCTGCCTGGAGTTTGTATGTTCTTATTGTGCCTGTGTGGGTTTCCTCCCGGTACTTCGGTTTCTTTCCACACTCCAAAGACCCTTCCTGCCCAGGTGTCACAGGAAATGAGGAAAAATCTCCCCAGTGTGATCGGAGACATAAAAAAAAAAAACCTCTTTGAAAATATGTATACCTTCCCTACTCTTTTTGTAGATGAGCACCCTAGTTCCTAAACGCTGATATTATTTCCATTTTATATCATTGTGTTTATAGTTACCATCCCATACCTGACATATGAATAGCGTAGGAGGAAGGGAGGGGTGGAGGGGGAGTTATTCAGCTGTTTGTGTACTTTGAGCTTCATATTTTTCATCCATTTTCTCACTGTGTCTTGTTTTTGGTTTGCAGACTCTTGTACTCTTGATTGGTTTCGTGATAACAGTAGTTGTTATCATCATTATAATTGTCGCCTTTGAGGAAAAGAAATGAAGTTTTTGAACCCCCGGACTTGTCACGGAGACGTCTCCTCTTGAAGACCACAGACCATCTTCAGAGTCAAACCTGGATTCCTCAAGAGGACCTGCAGGAACGTTCCGAATATTTCCTACTCCACTATTATAGTTTTAGAAAAGAAGAAAACCTTCAAGTCCTCACCTTGCTGGAGGAGACCCTGTGAGAACTTCTGAAAATGACAAACCAAGACATGGGACAGGTTCAAGCAGAACTCTGGATAAACATCTGAAATCTCAACTGAAATCTCTCCTGGACTGAAACTCCTTATTCTGATATTCCTGCACCCTATTGAGCATCTAACAATGTGCATTAGAAGCTGCAGCAAGCTAGATAGAGCCCCACCTCATTTCCTGGCTGAAGAATGTCCAACATCGTCCAGCTCTTTCCTGCCCAGCCTGACTGTCCCTGGCCCTGCACCTTTCATTTATTGGATTTCAGTTACTTCAGTCATGGAGGCTCAGCATCACATGTGGGCATAACCTAGAGATGAACAATGATGATGTCATACAATTAAAAGGGAAAGGCTTTATTTAAAAATGTCATGAGCATGTTAATTAAGGGGGAGGGAGGAGACGGGAAGGAAACTATCAGCAGATTAAATGTCATTTTTAAATAAATGCATATTTTAATATGTCTCAGATTCAATACACCTTTATGCTCCCTTGTGGTACTTTTTACCTACAGAGTCAACCTGCAGTGTCTGTGAGGTCTTTTTTGTAGCTCTCTGTCTTGTGATCCAGCTACCTTGTAAGCCAGTGGCAGCTGGTGGGCTTTTCTTCTGGGGAGGCACTACCCCCCCCCTCTGGGCGGTGTTGCACTCAATCACCAAGGGGGACCCCAGGAACTCTATGAACGTGGGTGGGGGGAGACTCTGGTTTCCTGAGACCACCTTCCGCAGAAAGAATACACAAAGGTAAGGGGGTGAGTTACTGAAATAAGGGGGAAACCTTTATATCAGTGCCCCTTTACATTATTGTATTCACTCCCCCTTACATCAGTGACCCCCCCCCCTCAGACTGGCCTGGTGCCGCTGTCACTGACCTCCTCTCAGGTACACCATGCAGGGCTCAGTTAGATGGCTCCAGGTTGGTGGCTCTGGTTTTATCCTATAGTCTCCTCTCCACAGTCCACTCCACACACATCTGACTTCTCCCATGATCCCCATCCCGGCGGCACTCCCACACTTGACTCCTCTCCAGCTTCCCCTCAGAGACTGCAGACATGATATAAGACAAGAGATGGTCAGAGGTTGCGGACATGGTACAAGAGATGTTTAGAGACTGAGGACATGATACAAGAGATGTTTAGAGACTGAGGACATGATACAAGAGATGTTTAGAGACTGAGGACATGATACAAGAGAGGGTTAGAGACTGAGGACATGATGCAAGAGATATACAGAGACTGCAGACATGATACAAGAGATAGTCAGAGACTGCAGACATGGTACAAGAGATGGTAAGAGACTGCAGACATGGTACAAGAGATCAATGCAGCCTCACCAGTGCCCATAAAATGCAGCCTCACTGTGCCCATCAAATGCAGCTTTACAGTGCCCATGAATGCACTCTCACTGTGCCCATGAATGCACTCTCACTGTGCCCATGAATGCACTCTCACTGTGCCCATCAATGCAGACTCTCTGTGCCCATCATTGCAGCCTCTTTGTGCCCCATAATGCAGCCTCTCTGTGCCCCTAATGCAGTCTTGCTCTGCCCATGAATGCAGCCTCCCTGTGTCCTATGAATGCAGCCTCACTGTGCTCACCAATGCAGCCTCACTGTGCCCACCAATGCAGCCTTTCTGTGCCCATCAATGCAGCCTCACTGTCCCCATCAATGCAGCCTCTCTGTGGCCATGAATGCAGCCTCGCTGTGCCCATGACTGCAGCCTCGCTGCGTCCATGAATGCAGCCTCACTGTGCCCTATGAATACAGCCTCTCTGTGCTTACCAATGCAGCCTCACAGTGCCCACCAATGCAGCCTCACTGTGCCCATCAATGCAGATTTACAGTGCCCATGAATGCAGCCTCACTCTGGCCATGAATGCAGTCTCACTGCAACCATCAATGCAGCCTCTCTGAGGCCATCATTGCAGCCTCACTGTGGCCGTCAATGCAGCCTCACTGTGCCCCTTAATGCAGCCTCTCTGTGTCTATCATTGCAGCCTCACTGTGCCCATGAATGCACCCTTTCTGTGCCCACCAATGCAGCCTCACCATTTCCTGGATCACACACAGCGACCATCTCCCGCTGTGTGTCGCAGAGCTGGGTCTGTGTGTGTTAGGCGGCGCTAACAAGGTCCCACCCCCTAGAGGGGCTTGTGTGATAGGTGGAACACTGATTCAATCTATTGCGCGAGACAGCTTAGGGGGGCGAGACCTTGTTACAGTGCCCAGCTCCACAACACACAAGAGGAGGAGGAGGGAGGGAGGGGAGCACTGCAGCCACAGCTCAAAGCCACTTGGGGCAGGCGGCCTACCGGGTCATTTCCCGATATCCTGGTAGGTCAGTCCGGCCCTGCGTGCACTTACCCCATCTAAGTTGCCGGCAGTCAGCGCTCCTATGGGTGGCGGCTTCTATCGCGCCTCCTCGTCCTCTGCATCATAGCGGCTTCTGCCATGCATCTCCTCCCTTCTCTTCCTAGGCATCCAATAGGACCGCATGTCCTTTTAGCCAATTGGGTGGCAGGTCTCCCGCTTCCTGATTGGGTGTAAGGAGGATCAGTGTGGCAATATTTATTTGCTATTGTCACACAACTGGGTGAGCTCGGGGCGCAGTGCTCTGTGCCCAGAGCCCACCCTATTTTGAAGCCTATTAGAGCCTCTGGCTCTAATCATGGGCTTAACCCCCCACCCACCCCCATTGGAATCCTTGCGTCTGGTGCTCTGCATGTAGATTGGGGGCCGGACACATGGATGGGGGGGCGGCAGCCGTGCGCTCCTAATGGACGGTCCACCACTGCCCAACAGACTCCAAGTTCTGGTTTTTAGTCTTAGAGGAACTCCCAATGTACAGGGAGGTTCCCCAGCAGTGCATAAAGGACCCTTCACTGAATGAGACCTTCAGTCTGAGTGTTGCTGTACAATGGATTATATCGAGCTAACAGTAAGATAGATTTGGGTACCACTACCTATAGTATCTGTATGGAAAAATACATTCCAACTGCACCACCTAATGACTGCTAGAGCTGCACGATTCTGGCTAAAATGAGAATCACAATTTTTTTACTTAGAAGATAGTGATTGTCGCGGCGTCAACATCATCTTTCACATTAAACAAGAAAATTGGGCTAACTTTACTGTTTTTTTTTAAGTAATTGAAGTGTATTTTTTCCCAAAAAATTGCGTTTGAAAGACCACTGTCACTGTGCAAATACAGTGTGACGTAAAATATTGCAACAATCGCCATTTTATTCTCTAGGGTCTCTGCTAAAAATATATATATAATGTTTGGGGGTTCCAAATAATTTTCTAGCAAAAAATACAGATTTTAACTTTGTAAGAAACAAGTGTCAGAAAAAGGTTTAGACTTTCTGCATTTACAGACAGAAGTTTATCCCTTTTGATCTATGAAGGAAGAGTTGCAATGTTTCTAGTTATCTACTAGCACAGACAATGTTGCTACAAACTTGGCAGACTGCCTGTTTTTTTTCTTTCGACAGCTGAGTGAGCAGAGAAGTCTCTACACTTGTTATATGAAAGAATTGGGAAACTCTGCTATAGAGATTGTGAAGGGGATTGAATCGAGATCGCGATTTTTTTAATGATTAATTGTGCACCACTTAATGACCACAATACAATATATATATATATATATATATATATATATATATATATATATATATATATATGTTGCTGTTTCAACATGGTTTACCAGGACCATGGCTGTAGCTGTCGGCCATAACCCTGGTACTAGCATTTTCAGCCGGAGATTCCCTAACCTGTAAAAGTTATCCGAGTGACTGATTAGCTGCTGGATGACTTTTACAAACAGTGGGAGGGGTCGCCCCCCCCCCCCTCTTCGCCGCACGTACATTATTTTCTGGGCTCTCCCGTCGCACCGGGCAGCCTGGGATCCGATCTAGCAGTTGCAGGCCGCTTACAATAGAGGTGATCGGGAACTGGAACGTCCCCTATCATCTCTATGCTCTAGGGCAGTGATGTCGAACCTTGGCACCCCAGATGTTTTAAGAACTACATTTCCATGATGTTCACCTAGACTGCAGAGTGCATGAGCATCATGGGAAATGTAATTCCAAAACATCTGGGTGCCAAGGTTTGCCATCACTGCTCTAGGGGATCGGAAGCAATGAGCATTTTGTCACTTCCAGTTATGGCAAATGTAAACTGAGCCATTTTTTTTAATAGACAACATGAGATCAATGTTGTGTGTTTCTTATTTATTAATTTTTTTTGCTTTTACTTGCTTTTTTTTACTTTTAAGGGTAGAGGAGAGATCTGGGGTCTTATAGACCCCAGATGTCTCCATAAAGAGGGTCTGTCATGCTTTATTGCCATCACAAGGAATGTTTATATTTCTTGTGTATTTCTTATGATAGCAGTAAATGTGATAAAAAAGAAATACATTTAATGGACAGCGTAAAAAATAAATAAATATATTTTAATGTAAACGCATATGTAGGTCGCGCACACTTATGTAAACTGTGTTTGAAACACACATGTGAGGTATCACCGCAAACTTTGCAGGAAGAGAAACAATTCCAGGGCTAGACCTCCTTTGTAACGCTAAACAGGTAAAAAAAAATTAACGTGTCGCCTATGGAGATTTTTAAGTACCGTAGTTTATCGCCATTCCACGAGCATGCGCAATTTTTACTGCCTGACACGTTGGGTGTCTATTTACTCGGCCTGACATCATCTTTTTATTTTTTATACCAAAAATTGGGTTATATGTTGTGGTTTTTTTTTTTGCATTAAAATTCATGAAAGTGCGCAAATACAGTGTGACGTTGCAATGACCACCATTTTATCCTCTAGGGCCCCCGAAACACGTTGGATCTTCCAAAATAAAAATCTTTTAAAAGTCTGTACAAGCTGTTGTGGGCGCTACCATCCAAAATAAAATAATGTTTACCCTGGAGCTGGGCTCTAACTAAGAGCGACAAAGCTATAAGACACCGTGCTGTTACGCCCCTTTACATGATATAGTATATAGGGGTGCACATCACAGTGTCCTATGGCTCTTAGTTAAAGCTCAGCTCCAGGGTAAACATTATTTTATTTTGGATGGTATCATATGTACTCATTCAGTTCTTGCGTTTGCCCTGAGAAGCATGCTACAAGCCTCTCCTTCTGCTCTTCCAGTAAGTAGAGTCCTCAGGGGCGGGGCAATAGAACCAAGACTATGACAATGCTGAGAAGATTGGCCCTGCCCTCTCTTTAAAGGGACAGCTGCTGTCCTTTTCAGCTTTACTTATGGCGGTTGGAGCAGAGGTCAATGTAATGTGTGTATTCACAGACAGCAGGTCTTCCCATAAGAAGATTGGCCAATATGAATGAACTACTGAGACCAGCATGCTGGGCATTTCCTGTACAGATATGAATTCCTTCCTATGACTTGGATAACTCTAGTCTTCTAAACTTGAGAAGAAAAATTTCATCTATTGGAGCTTACCAGTCCTCAGATGTGGCAGCTGTATTAGTTTCCTTTTTTTCAGACTTAAAAGAGAAGTATGGGAATACATTTTTTTCAGAATCATACTTACCTAGCTGTATGCAGCATCTGTCCCCCGCCAGCTCTAACACTGGCAACTGAGCGATCAAACCCCACCGATCGCTTGGTTCTCACAGCTCCCTAAACAAAAAGCTAGTAACCGTCAGTCACCGCTGTCTGCTCTGCCCCGCCCCCTCCTTTTACTTCAGCACTGGACTGTGGGGGCGGCTCAGGAGTCAACAGGCTGAGCCGGGTGCCGGTCCAGACATGTGGGAGGATCCCGATATGGTCGCAATCTTTCCCCCGAGCCTGGACCGGCTCTGTGACGGTGGGTTTCAGGCGGCAAACAACCAACCCCCCGCAGTTGGTCAGTTGGCAGCATCCCCCGTGCGCTCCTACGGGTGGTGGTCAGTGGGCAGGACACGGGCCCCAATGGGCTGCGGGCAATGTGTCCTGTGTCCTCTCTGCATCACGACGGCTTCCGCAGTGCGGCTCCTCCCTCCTTCTCCTAGGTGTCCAATAGGATCGCCTGTCCTTTCAGCCAATTGGATGATGGGCCTCACCCGTCTGCACTCCAAGCCCACCCTTTTTTTGAAGCCTATTAGAGCCTCTGGCTCTAATCACATGCTTCAAAAAAACACACCCCCATCATTGGAATCCATAGTCCGGCGCCCTGTATGTAGATCAGCGGGCTGGACACATGGATGGGGGGACGCTGCTGCTGTTGAAAACGGGTGACAGGAGTTCAGAACGAACTGCAATCCTATGATCCATAGGACAAGTACAGCCAAACAAGCTTTCCCCGTACTTCTCCTTTAATACATTGTCTTCAAGTACTGAAAGAAAAGGTTGGCCCTGCCAGAAATCCAGCACCCCTGTCCCTTTATATGAACAGAAATCTCAACATTCTTTTGTGAACTTCAACCCCCCCCATATAATGGAGATAAAGACAGAGGAGATGTTATGTAGTTCTAACACACTTCCTGTTCTTGATTTGAGAAAGCTTTCTACACCTCTATAGATAAAGTACAGAGAGCGCTGTCACCTTAAAACAGGAAGTGTGTTACTGGCGGGATTAGTAGGTGAATATAAATAGACGGAAAAAAATTGAAAAAAGAAAACTAATGCTGCCACCACATCTGGTAATCAGTAATATATGACATTCTTGTTTTGGGATTTAGATACTTTTTATTTTTTTCAGCACACATTTGTACCCGGACTTTGTTTGAGCAAGTGTTCCGTCAGATTAGGCGACCCATGAGATTTTGTAACGGAAGTGACGTTTCATGACGGCCATCTTGGTACACCCCGCACTCGGTCGCACTAAGCCTACAGTCTGAAGTCGGCAAGCGGACATCTTTTTACACCCACCGGAGTCTTGCATTTCACAGTTATTTTTACCATTAAGCTCAGTTTATATCGTGAAATAGAGGATTTAGAGGTCAGTGACACTGTTTTGATGTTGAATTTTAAAAGCAGCGGCAAGCCTGCTAATCTCACACATTTGGCAGAACACCGCTGCTTTTAAAATTCAACATCAAAACAGTGTCGCGGACCTCTAAATCCTGTATTTCACAATATAAACTGAGCTTACTGGTAAAAATAAGTGTGAAATGCAAGACTCCGGTGGGTGTAAAAAAATGTCCGCTTGGTGACTTCAGACTGTAAGCATACTGTGGCGGAGTGTGCGGTGTACCAAGATGGCCGTCACGGACCGTCACTTCTGTTACAAGTTTTGACGGGTCGCCTAATCTGACGGAACACCTGCAAGGTTTTGTAAACATTGTTATCATGTTACAAAGTCTCCACCATTATAATCATAGAGTTTAATATGTCTGCTGCCATCTACAGTAACTCATAAGTACTGCAGTCAGTCAGATTTACCTTGTATGTTGTATGTCAGTTGATGTTACAATGATCTGAGACTGCAGTGTGCCCATCAATACCGACCACCTAATCACATATACATGGAATGACCACAGAGAGCTTCATCTGTCAGCATATTGTATATAATTAAAACTATTGATACATTCATATAAAAACCTGGAATAGTGTGGAATGCTTTCCCTTTCGTTATGAACAAGAATGTTTATTGTTTGCTGTTCAGGATAAAGTTCAATGTCAGTAACATTATATTACATATAGAAGACAGAACTGGGAGCAGTCAGCAGCATCTCCTCCGTCCGATGATCGGAAACATTTTATACTAATTGATTAAATTTTTTTTCCATAAACAGCAAATACTGGAAACGTAACCAGAGGAAGAGCAATACACATCCAAGTAAGTGTGTGATATATAATACCTCTATAGAGAAACGATTTACATCTACTATAATGCCGTGTACACACGAGCGGAATGTCCGTCAGAAAAAGTCCGATGGGAGCTCTTCATCGTATATTCCGACTGTGTGTACGCCCCCTCGGACTTTTTCCGTTGAAAATTCAGACGGACTTAGATAGAGAACATGTTCTAAATTTTTCCGACGGAACTAATTACTATCGGGAAACCCGCTCGTCTGTCTGCAGTTCCGACGAGATTAGCAGAAGGAGCCCAAAGGGTGGCTACTGGCTATTGCACTTCCTTTTTCTAGTCCTGTCGTACGTGTTGTACGTCACCGCGTTCTTGACGGTCGGACTTTGGTGTGACCGTGTGTAGGCAAGACAGCTTGAGCGGAATTCCGTCGGAGAAACCTTCAGAGTTTATTCCGACGGCAAAACCGCTTGTGTGTACGCGGCATTAGTCTTCATTCCTGTGTTATATTTTATTTTCTGTGTTTTATGTTAGATATACTTTATAATAGATGATGATAAGCTTTTTTTTTTTTGCTTTCTTTCTTTCTTTCTTTCTTTCTTTCTCCCCCCCCCCCAATCTCTCTCCTCCCCCTCCATATTCTCCTTATTCTCTCTTGACTCCTCTCTAATCCTTTACCTCTCCCCATCTCTCTACCTCTTCTTCTTTTTCTCACCCCCTCCTTCTCCCCTCCTCCTTTACTCTCTCCCCCTCTTTTCTTTTCTGTCCTCCTACCCCCTCTCCCCCTCCTTTCCTCTCTCTCCCCCCTCTTTCTATCACCATCTACCCCCCCGTCCTTTCCTCTCTCCCCCTCCTCTCTCTCTTCTCCTTTTATTTTCTGCCCCTCCTTCTCTCCCCTCTCTCCCCCCTCATTCACCCCTCCTCCTTTGCCCTCTTCCCTCACTTCTCTCTTCCGCCCCCTCCCCCCCTCTCTCCTCCTCCTCTTCCTTCTCCCCCTCCTCTCTCCTTCCTCCTTTCTTTTCTGCCCCTCCTTCTCCCCCCTCTCATCCCCTCCTTATCCCCTCCTTCTTTCCTCTTTCCCTCCTCCTTTTTTTTCTGCCCCTCCTTCTCCCCCCTCTCGCCCCCTCCTTCTCCCCCTCTCGCCCCCCCTTCTCCCCTCCTTCTTTCCTCTCTCCCTCCTCCTTTGTTTTCTGCCCCTCCCTCTCCCCCTCTCGCCCCCCCCTTCTCCCCTCCTACTTTCCTCTCTCTCCCTCCTCTCCAACTCTATTGCCCTCTCCCCCTGCTTCTCTCTCTCCCCCCTTCTTTTTTTTCTCCCCCTTCTCTCTTCCCTCCTCCTTTCCTCTCTCCTCTCTCCTCTCCCCCCTATCTCCCCCCTCCCCTCCTCCTTTCCTCTTTCTCTTCTGCTTTCTAACCCCCCCCCCCCCTTCTCCTTTCCTCCTTCTTTTTCTCCCCTATTCTCCCCCCTCTTCTCCTCTCTTTTTCACATATACTCTGTCTCCCTACCCAACCCCCCCCCCCTTCTCTCCTCCTCCTCTTCATTTTCACTCTCCCCTCTCTTTTTCTCTATTTTTTCTCCTTTCTTTCCCCCATCTGTCTCTCTTCACCTATCCTTCTTCTCTGTCTCCCTCTCTCACTGTGTCCCCCCTCTACCCCCCTCCTCTCTCCTCCTTTCTTTTCCACCCATCCTTCTCTCCCTCTCTCTCCCTCCTTCTCCCCTCTTCCTGTCCTCTCTCCCCCTCCTTCGCTCTCTCTCCCCCTTCTTTTTCTCTCCCCCTCTCTCTCCTCTTACTTCTCCCCTCCTCCTTTCCTCTCTCCTCTCTCATCTCTCCCCTCCCCCTCCTCCTTCCCTCTCTCTCTTCTCCTTTCTCTTCCCCACCTCTCCTCCTCCCTCCCTCCTTCTTGTTCTCCTCTATTCTCCTCTCTTTTCCCCATCTACTCTGTCTCCCTAACCCATCCCCTCCCTGCATTCTCTCCTCTCCCCCTTTTTCTCTCCTTACCTCCCCCTCCTCCTTTTTCACTCTCCCCTCTCTCTTCCTCTTTTTTTTCCTCCTTTTTTTCCCTCATTGGTCTCTTTTCTCCCATCCTTCCTCTCTGTGTCCCTCTCTCACTGTGTTTCTCTCCCTCTTCCCATCCAGCCCCCACTACCCCCATCCCTTCTCTCTCTCCCCCACCTTCTCTGTCTTATTACCTCCATCCCCTCTGTTTTTGAATGTTGAAGTTGGGGAGTAACATCATTTTCTCCAGATAGTAAATGAGGTATATAGAACCTCCTAAATCTTGTGTTGAATCAAAGAGTTGCAAAAGGCACCAACACAGGATGGAACAGTGGGAGCCTAAAGTAGCGCAGTGCCACGTTCGAAATATTAGTTAAATGAATAAAGGAAGTTGAAAAAATTTACTTTCCAGACACCAATCATAGAAAAATAAACAATAATATTTTATTAACAATTAATACATAACAATAAAAAACATTTAAAATACTGCAAACTAATTGCAATAGCAGGTAAACCTCTCCAATGTGGACTATAAATGTCAGAAATCATGCCATGTATGGCATGATTGGTTTTAAGGTATTTTTCTTTTTCAGGTCCAAAGTGAACATGGCAGCACCTCCAGAAAAATTAAATGTGGAAGAACATAGGACCATAATCAAGTTCTTGTTTCTCCAAGGGAAAGGTGTGAAGCAGATCCATGATGAAATGTCACAACTTTTGGATGATGGTGACCCTTCATATGCAAATGTTAAACGTTGGGTTGTCAATTTTAAAACTGGTCATTTCGGTGTTGAAAGTGAAAAACTCGGTGGAAGGCCTGTTTCTGTCTCTGTACCTGCAAATGTGAAAGCCATCCATGACATTGATCATGGAGGACCACCAAATGTCAGCCAAAAGTATTGCTACATATCTGGGAATATCAGGTGAGAGAGTTGGTGCCATTATCCACAACGACTTGGAAATGAGAAAGCTTGCAGCACAGGGGTTCCCAAAACTTTTGACTTTTTCAGGCACAGAGACAGAAACAGGCCTTCCACTGGGTTTCTGACTTTCAACACCGAAATGGCCGTTTTAAAATTGATAACCAACTATTGCATATGAAGGGCCACTGTCACCCAAAGTTTGTTACATTTTATCATGGATCTGCTTCGCACCTTTCGCTTGGAGAAACAAGAACTTGATTATGGTCCTGTGCTCTTCCACATTGAATTTTTATGGTGGCGCTGCCATGTTCAATTTTGACCTGAAAAAGAAAGATAAGTTAAAATCATAGGTAGTTGATTTTTGCACCATTGTATACAAATAAATTGGCCAGTACACCCTGCAATTTACAGCTTCCTAGCTCAATTTTTTCTGGGTAAGGCTCAATACTTATCAGCACCCCCTCATACTGTTTGGTCAACAGTTTAAGGACCCCTGGCTTTCACATTTATATGACGCGAGAAAGAAGAAAGAAGAGGGGGTGGAGCAGAGAGAGAGCCCAGAAGCAATGAAGTCTTTCTTTCCTCTGAGCTATCTGGGTTTCCATTGCAACATGTGGATATGTGGACACCGTGAGTGAGCCTGGAGATTTACCCCCCGCCATTTGAACACCGGGAGCGGCAGCAAGCTAAAAGGCCTTGGCTGGGCTATAGCCACTTGCCCTTTTAAGCTTGCCATCTGGTAAGCTGAATCAACTACTACGGTGGATTATCACTATTGTCTATAGGTGCACGGTGGTGGTGTTCATGCTCTTGAAGGACTTTTTTTTCCTTTTGATGTTATTTGTATGGACTTTAATTTCAATTTAGCGCAGCTTTTTTACAAGATTTTTAAATATTGGTGTAATCGCACTGTATGCTGCGGCTTATTGTTTCTGTTAGTGCGGTATTCCTACCTTTATATACATTTATATGAGCCTGTTGGACATGCCATTCCAAAACCATGGCCATTAATATGGAGTTGCAGCACAACCACCACCACCTTTATTTCTATAAAATCCTCCACATTTCTGGGTGGGCTTTCCACCATTTCTATGACTTCAGACTGTAAGCTTACTGTGGCTGAGTGCGGGGTGTACCAAGATGGCCGTCACGGAACGTCACTTCCGTTACAAGTTTTGACGGGTCGCCTTATCTGACGGAACACCTGCATTGTTATCATGTTACAAAGCCTCCACCATTATAATCATAGAGTTTAATGGCCATTAATATGGAGTTGCAGCACAACTACCACCACCTTTATTTCTATTAAATCCTCCACTTTTCTGGGCGGGATTTCCATGATTTCTATGATTTTGGAGTGTATCTGTTGGTATTTGTGCCTGCTCATGTCTTTATGGAGCTTGCCTTTGTACTCAGGGGCACAGTTATGCTGGAAAAGAAAAGAGCCTTCACTAAACTAATACTGCAGTGTTGAAAGCAAAATAGACTACAATGTCTTTGTATACTGCATCAATAGTAGTCGTCTCCATTGGAAGCACCTGAATCATTTCGAGGGGGTGCCAGATACTTTTGGCCATATAGTAGAAATGAAGGTGAAGTGCCCAGAAACTTTGTGCCATAACGGTAATTCTTGTTGGGAATTCAAGGAGAACCCTTGGCGTTGCAAAGTCCCAGAACTAACCAGTAAGCGATCATGTTTACTTGTTTTTAATTTTGTTTCTCATTTGTATAACGTCCTCTAAGTGACCGATCACACATATTCCAGTGATGACGATCATATTCTAATGGAAACCTTGCAATTGTGTTTCATTTTAGAAACTCGTCCTCTGGTGAAAATGGTTTCTACAAAGCATGTTGTAGGGATATTCACCCGAGAGCATCCAGATCTGTACCAGTGGCTGGTCCGTTTTCTTCTCCTCATTTCTGTAGTGAAAGATGTCCGCCCGGTCGTTATCACCAACAACTTCTTTGAGTTTCAGCAAGAGGTATTCAAATGTAACTTTGCCATCCTCTACCACTCCAAGAGAAGAGGAAGACTCAACGTCACAGACGTCACAGACTCTCTGTACGACAGGGAGCTCCAACATCTCAATGAAACTTTTGGTGAGCTACTAATCTATATAGTCAAATAAATTATAGACACATTGATGTAGCAACATTAAACCACCCATAAACACTATATTGTTTACAACTATGACATTGAATCCTTATGGATAGCAAATTTATTCACTACAGTTGGCATTAGCACCAGATTAGGTGGATCTTTGCATATAGATGTTTGCCATGAATTACTCATTTATCTGAACAAATTTATATAGGGGTCTTTTGTAATGGCATACTTAGTATATTTGACAGCTGGGGTGGATAATTTTTTAGCACTTCCTGTATGCAACATAATTATTTTTAGCAATACAAATCATAGAATTAAATGAATAATAGTTGTGGCCAGTTGTTGGAGAAAGGTTTCCTTATAATGATATTTGACAGGAAAAAAAAAACATTTACATTGGTGGTCAGTGGAGAAGTGTGCCTTACATTGGTGGTCAGCAGAAGTAGGGTCCCCTTACATTTGTGGTTGGTGGAGAATGGCTCTCTTATAGAGGCAGAGAAGGGCTTCCTTACAATAATCGTAAGAGACCATGCTGGTCAGTTGGTAAAGACCCCATACATTGGTGATCAGTAAGAGAATGGCCTCCTTACATTGGTGGATAGTGGTATAATGCCTCCTTATATTGGTAGTCTGTGGTGTAATGCTCTCTTACAATTGTGATCAGTGGTGTAATGCCCTTTTACTTCCATGGTCAGTGTAGAATGGACCCCATACATTCTTGATCAGTGGAGTAGGGCCACCTTACATTAGTGTAGTGCCCGCTTACAATGGAGAACAGTGTATAGTCCCACCTTACATTGATGTCCAGTAAAGAATTGTTCTCTTGCATTGATGGTTAATGGAGTAAGAGTCCTCCTAAATGTATATATTATTCAGTGGAGTAAGGGCTTCCTTCCATTGGTGGTAGGCTCCCCTTACATTGTTGCTTGGTGGGATGGGACCCCTTACATTGATGGTCAGTGGAAAAGTATCATCTTAGTTTGGTGATCAGTGGGAAGAATTCAAACACTTAAAAATATCATTTGTGTTGTTTAAGAACCTCAGAGGAAGGCAAAGCCTCTATGGCATCGTTTCAATTTCCTGGCTTTGACTTCAGTGACAGAACTATGCAGAAACTGTTGGGCAGGAGATCAATTAATCCAAGCTTGCTGCTGAAAAACAGTGCAGTGCTCCCCTCCAGGTACAGTACACTGGCTGTAGCCATGGACGAATAGACCCACCAATCTTTCGTATGTCTCTAGTGTATTTTATTAGAGAAATGTATAGAAAGTGCATATTTTAAAAGGTGGTTGGTCATTGGAGAAGTGCCCCTTTACATTTGTGGTCAGTGGAAGAGCTACTTCTGTTAATCACATGGTGGTCAGCTAATCCTAATGCCGAATACCCTGTATTCACTAGTAAATTCAACCAGTAAATGCATGTAGGACTTATAGCCTGTATCTTAGCAGTATCCTGAATTCCTCCTGAAATATAGAGCATGTCCTGTGCTTAGGCACTCTAGTTCTGTAGCCTCATATCTGCAGTGTCAGAGCATTTAGAGCTGCTGATGGCTGCTAGTCTTACCACTAGGGATGAGCTTCGTGTTCGAGTCGAACCCATGTTCGACTCGAACATCGGCTGTTCGCCCGTTCGCCGAATTCCGAACTTTATGGGCCGTTCGCGCTAAATTCGTGTGGCGCGTCACGGCCCATAATTCACTGCGGCATCGCAGTGCATTGCTGGCTGATGATTGGCCAAGCATGCACTATGACCCGCATGCTTGGCCAATCACAGCGCCGTCAGTAGAGAGAGCTGTAATTGGCCAAAGCCAGGGTGGCTTTGGCCAATTATGGCTCAGGGGATTTAGTACACACCCCACACTATATAAGGCCGCCTGCACGGCGGCCCTGTGTAGTGTGTGTTCCGGTGTGCTGAGAGATAGAGAGAGAGAGAGAGACAGTGTCATTTGATTTGAGTTAGATAGATTAGGCAGAACAGTCAGTCAGTTAGCTGCACTTACAGTGTATTGTGTATATATATGCATCCCAGGTGTTGCATATATATATATACACTGTATTCAGTTTAGCTAGATCCGTTCCTGTTATCTTCTATCTAGACTATTTACATTTAATGCAGTGCGTCCTGCTCACAGTGTTCAGCTAGATCCGTTCCTGCTATTTACATTTAGTGCAGTGCGTCCTGCTCACAGTGTTCAGCTAGATCCGTTCCTGCTATTTACATTTAGTGCAGTGCGTCCTGCTCACAGTGTTCAGCTAGATCCGTTCCTGCTATTTACATTTAGTGCAGTGCGTCCTGCTCACAGTGTTCAGCTAGATCCGTTCCTGCTATTTACATTTAGTGCAGTGCGTCCTGCTCACAGTGTTCAGCTAGATCCGTTCCAGCTATTTACATTTAGTGCAGTGCGTCCTGCTCACAGTGTTCAGCTAGATCTGTTCCTGCTATTTACATTTAGTGCAGTGCGTCCTGCTCACAGTGTTCAGCTAGAGCCGTTCCTGCTATTTACATTTAGTGCAGTGCGTCCTGCTCACAGTGTTCAGCTAGATCCGTTCCTGCTATTTACATTTAGTGCAGTGCGTCCTGCTCACAGTGTTCAGCTAGATCCGTTCCTGTTATCTTCTAGACTATTTACATTTAGTGCAGTGCGTCCTGCTCACAGTGTTCAGCTAGATCCGTTCCTGTTATCTTCCTACTGACAGGCAGGCTTGTCTGGTTACAGTATATAAAGCTACCTGAAGAAAATTACAGGTGTTCTATTTGATCCTATTAGTACCACGGTCAGGCAGCTAGACTATTTACATTTAGTACAGTGCGTCCTGCTCACAGTGTTCAGCTAGATCCGTTCCTGCTATTTACATTTAGTGCAGTGCGTCCTGCTCACAGTGTTCAGCTAGATCCGTTCCTGCTATTTACATTTAGTGCAGTGCGTCCTGCTCACAGTGTTCAGCTAGATCCGTTCCTGCTATTTACATTTAGTGCAGTGCGTCCTGCTCACAGTGTTCAGCTAGAGCCGTTCCTGCTATTTACATTTAGTGCAGTGCGTCCTGCTCACAGTGTTCAGCTAGATCCGTTCCTGTTATCTTCTAGACTATTTACATTTAGTGCAGTGCGTCCTGCTCACAGTGTTCAGCTAGATCCGTTCCTGTTATCTTCCTACTGACAGGCAGGCTTGTCTGGTTACAGTATATAAAGCTACCTGAAGAAAATTACAGGTGTTCTATTTGATCCTATTAGTACCACGGTCAGGCAGCTAGACTATTTACATTTAGTGCAGTGCGTCCTGCTCACAGTGTTCAGCTAGATCCGTTCCTGTTATCTTCCTACTGACAGGCAGGCTTGTTTGGTTACAGTATATAAAGCTACCTGAAGAAAATTACAGGTGTTCTATTTGATCCTATTAGTACCACGGTCAGGCAGCTAGACTATTTACATTTAGTACAGTGCGTCCTGCTCACAGTGTTCAGCTAGATCCGTTCCTGTTATCTTCCTACTGACAGGCAGGCTTGTCTGGTTACAGTATATAAAGCTACCTGAAGAAAATTACAGGTGTTCTATCCCAGCTTAGTGCAGCTACAGGCCATTAGTATGTCTGGAAGGCCAAGAAGGAGAGGCAGACAGTCACAAGCCAATAAGAGAGGGCAAGCAGGCTCTGTGTCTAGTGCTGGTCGTGGAGACGGTGCATCCTCATCAGCACGTGGCCATGGGACACGCTTGGCCTTTTTTTCGGCAGCTGGCCGTGTTGAGCAACATGCGGAAGACTTGGTCGAGTGGATGACCAAGCCGTCCTCATCCTCCTCATCCTCTCTCACCCATGCCCAGGGTGCTTTGTCTGGCAAAGCAGCGGCCTCTTCCCTCAGCTCAATGTCATCAGTGACTCCTTCCCTAGCTCCACCATGTCCTCATGAGGATTCCCTCGAACTGTTTGACCACAGTGTTGGGTACATGCTCCAGGAGGATGCCCAGCGTTTGGAAGGCTCTGATGACGATACTGAGCTCGATGAAGGCAGTAACATGAGCACGGACAGAGGGGGTGCCCAAGAAGGACAGCAATCTGGCAGTCATGCTCCCCCTGCTGCAGCATACTGCCAGGTTTGCTCCAGTGATGAGGAGGGAGGGGATGATGAGGTCACTGACTCAACGTGGGTGCCTGATAGGAGAGAGGAGGAGGAGGAGGAGGAGGAGGAGGAGGCGGCGGCACATCACCAACGAGGCAGGATGCCCTCCAGGGGCCAGCCTAAGGGCAGCACATTGACTGCATCACACCCCAAAGCTCCACATGTGCAGGGCGCTGCAGTCTCTGCGCGTTATTCAAAAAGTTCTTTGGTGTGGGCCTTTTTTGAGACGAGTGCATCAGATCGCACCGCTGCTATTTGCAACATATGTCTCAAGCGTATCTCGCGTGGCCAAAACATCTCCCGCTTGGGTACCACATGCTTGACCAGACATATGTTGACCTGCCATGCAGTTCGTTGGCAAGCGTATCTAAAAGACCCACACCAAAGAACAAAGAGGATCTCTCCTTGCTCCTCATCAGCTGAGATTTCCAACCCCACTAGACCTTCAGTCCTCTCTGAGACCTGCAGTGAGAGGAATGAAGGTGTAGAATTAGGTGTGTCACAGCCAAGTACTTGTGGGCAATCTGCTTTTGGTACACCGACGTCAGATTGTACCAGGCAAATTTCCCTGCCCCAGCTGCTGCACCGCCGAAAGAAGTTTGCTCCCAGCCATCCACATGCCCAGCGGTTGAATGCTAGCTTGGCAAAATTGCTAGCACTTCAACTGCTGCCTTTTCAGTTGGTAGACTCTGCCCCCTTCCGTGAGTTTGTGGAATGTGCGGTTCCTCAGTGGCAGGTACCCAAACGCCACTTTTTCTCACGGAAGGCGATTCCGGCTCTCTACCGGCATGTGGAAGGCAATGTCCATGCCTCGCTGGACAGGGCGGTCAGCGGTAAGGTGCATATTACCGCTGACTCATGGTCCAGCAGGCATGGACAGGGACGTTACCTAAGTTTCACGGCGCATTGGGTGACTCTGCTGGCAGCTGGGAAGGATGCAGGACAAGGTGCAGTAGTGTTGGAGGTTGTTCCGCCACCACGCCTCCAAAATGCTGATTGTGACACACCTCTCTCCTCCACCCCCTCCTCTTCTTCTTCCTCCATGGCCTCTTCCTCGGAACTAGCGGTGCTCCGTAGGCGTTCAAGGGGCTACGCAAGTACGCAGGCCAAAAGATGCCATGCGGTGCTTGAGCTGGTGTGCTTGGGGGACAGGAGCCACACTGGGGCAGAGGTTCTGTCAGCTCTGCAGGGGCAGGTTCAGAGGTGGTTGACGCCACGCCAACTTAAGGCAGGAATGGTGGTTTGCGACAATGGCACCAACCTCCTCTCTGCCCTCCGACAGGGACAAATGACCCATGTGCCCTGTTTGGCTCACGTCCTTAACTTGGTGGTGCAGCGGTTCTTGGGCAGGTACCCGGGCTTACAGGATGTCCTGAGGCAGGCCAGGAAAGTCTGTGTGCATTTCCGCCGGTCATATAATGCCAGTGCTCGGCTGACGGATCTCCAAAAGGAGTTTAACCTGCCCAAGAACCGCCTAATCTGTGACATGCCCACCAGGTGGAACTCAACGTTGGCCATGCTGCAGCGGCTGCACACGCAGCAGAGGGCCATCAATGAGTACCTGTGCGACTATGGCACCAGGACAGGGTCAGGGGAGCTTGGTTTTTTTTCCCCACGCCAGTGGGCCATGATCAGGGATGCATGCACTGTCCTGTCACCATTCGAGGAGGCCACGAGGATGGTGAGCAGTGACAGTGCATGCATCAGTGACACTGTCCCCCTTGTCCACCTGTTGGAGCACACGCTGCGTGGAATAATGGACAGGGCACTTGAGGCAGAACAGAGGCAGGAAGAGGAGGACTTCCTTAGCTCTCAAGGCCCCCTTTATCCAGACAGTGTTCCTGCATGCCCGCCGATCACACAGGAAGAGGACGAGGAGGAAGAGGAGGAGGAGGAGGAGGAAGATTGTGTCAGTATGGAGGTGGAGCCTGGCACTCAGCATCAGCAGCAGTCTTTAAGGGATCAGTCCCAAGAAACACATGGACTTGTACGTGGCTGGGAGGAGGTGGCTGCGGACCATGTCGTTCTTAGTGACCCAGAGGACTCCGGACCGAATGCCTCAGCAAACCTACGCTGCATGGCCTCCCTGATCCTGCAAAGCCTGCGTAAGGATCCTCGTATTCGTGGTATCAAGGAGAAGGACCAATACTGGCTGGCAACCCTCCTTGATCCACGTTACAAGGGTAAGGTTGCGGACCTTATCTTGCCATCGCAGAGGGAGCAGAGGATGAAACATCTTCGGGAGGCCTTGCAGAAAGGTCTGTGCAACGCGTTCCCAGAGACTGGGAGGTTACAAACTCCTGTTTCTGGACAACGTGTTGCTGAGGCTTCGGTCAGTCAAAGAAGGAGCGGTGGAGAAGGTGGCCGTCTGACCGATGCGTTCAGACAATTTTTTGGTCCGCAGCCCCAAGGTATGATCGGTTCCAGCAACCATCGCCAGCGTCTGTTTTACATGGTGCAGGAATACCTAGGGGCAAGATCAGACTTGGACACCTTTCCCACCGAAAATCCTCTGGGTTACTGGGTCTTGAGGATGGATCACTGGCCAGAGCTTGCACAGTATGCAATTGAGCTACTGGCCTGTCCTGCATCCAGCGTTCTTTCGGAACGCACATTCAGTGCTGCTGGAGGCGTGGTAACCGATCACAGGGTGCGTCTGTCCACCGACTCGGTCGATCGGCTGACCTTCATAAAAATGAATGAGTCTTGGATCACCACCAGCTACCAAGCACCTGATGCTGATGTAACCGAATAATTTTTTTTGAAATCTCAGATCCCTTCAAAGACTGCCTATGCTGATGCTGAGTGACTATCCCTGAGTAATTATCCTCTTCCTCCTCAATCATCACGCTGATAGCTTGTAAGAACATTTTTGGTTCTGGGCGCCACCACCAGTGCCTAAGGCACAATTTTTCAGCCCCTGTTTAACAGGGGCGTGTAATTACAATTTTTGATGTAATACTTTGCAGCAGGGCTCGTTCCTGCATTCCAACTAGAGTGTCTGTGAGGGGTTGCAGTGTTGTGGCACCAGCACCAGTGCCTAAGGCCCAATTTTTCTGCCCCTGTCTAACAGGGGCGTGTAATTACAATTTTTGATGCAATACTTTGCAGCAGGGCGCGTTCCAACTAGAGTGTCTGTGAGGGGTTGCAGTGTTGTGGCACCAGCACCAGTGCCTAAGGCCCAATTTTTCTGCCCCTGTCTAACAGGGGCGTGTAATTACAATTTTTGATGCAATACTTTGCAGCAGGGCTCGTTCCTGCGTTCCAACTAGAGTGTCTGTGAGGGGTTGCAGTGTTGTGGCACCAGTGTCTAAGGCCCAATTTTTCTGCCCCTGTCTAACAGGGGCGTGTAATTACAATTTTTGAAGCAATACTTTGCAGCAGGGCTCGTTCCTGCGTTCCAACTAGAGTGTCTGTGAGTGGTGGCAGTGTTGTTGCACCAGCACCAGTGCCTAAGGCCTAATTTTTCAGCTCCTGTTCAACAGGGGCATGTAATTACAATTCTTGATCTAATATTTCACAGCAGGGCCCTGTGAGGGCTTACAGTGTTGTGGCCACAGCAACACCTAAGGCCCAAATTTCTGCTGAGTATATAGGGCAGGACCCTACTTTCAAACATCTAACTTACAAACGACTCCTACTTGCAAACGGAAGGAGACAACAGGAAGTGAGATGAAATCTACCCCTAGGAAGGGAAATTCTCTCCTGTAAGAGTTAATATGGGAAAACAATTTCTCCTTTCCACTGATGCTTTCCAATCCTTGTTCCACAAAAAAACCCAAATTTTCAAAAAACATTTTTCATTGGGACAAAAAAGTGAGGTGAAATCTTCTGAAGAGGAGGAAAGACAGCAAAACAAATGTCACAGGGGTGATAACCCTTCCCTATGTTTTCCAAAAAGCTTAGAAAAGATTTTTTGGCTGGAGCTAAACACGTTAAAAATGTTCAAAATTACAAAGAGATTCTACTTAACAACAAACCTACAGTCCCTGTCTTGTTTGCACCGCCTGTATACTGCTGTTCAGAGTATATAGGGCCTGGTGGCCCCACACCTTTCCTTATTTTAATTTGGGTGCGGGGTTCCCCTTAATATCCATACAAGACCCAAAGGGCCTGGTAATGGACTGGGGGGTACCCATGCCGTTTGTCTCACTGATTTTCATCCATATTGCCATGACCCGACATGACATTAAACCCGCAAGCAGTTTTAAATGAGATTTTTTCCTTTAAAAATGACATTTGGTGCAGGGACTGTTCTAAACATGGGAAACACGCGTCACTTTACAGGCATACTATAGACACCCCCCAGGTACGATATTTAAAGGAATATTTCACTTTTTTTTTTTTTACTTTAAGCATCATTAAAATCACTGCTCCCGAAAAAACGGCCGTTTTTAAAAGTTTTTTTTGCATTGATACATGTCCCCTGGGGTAGGACCCGGGTCCCCAAACCCTTTTTAGGACAATACCATGCAAATTAGCCTTTAAAATGAGCACTTTTGATTTCGAACGTTCGAGTCCCATAGACGTCAATGGGGTTCTAACGTTCGTGCGAACTTTCGGTCCGTTCGCGGGTTCTGGTGCGAACCGAACCGGGGGGTGTTCGGCTCATCCCTACTTACCACATTTGGAATGAGATTTGGTGATGTCGCTACCATGCTGTTCACTGTTCTCCTTGCTGGAGAAGAAGCTGTACCCGAGGACCTGTAGTGTATGGATCTCTATGCTTCTTCTGCACCTCTTCTTGTATTTTTTTAATGTTACCCACCAACTATCAGATCACCATGTGGGCAGGGCCACTCGCCCTGTACATGGAGGTACCTTTCACTGTGAACGCTCTCACCAATGTCCAGGACCAGGCGGGGACTGTGGTCACGTGAAAGTCTAACATTAAAGGAGTTTTAGAGGCAGAAGGTTTTTTATCTTAATACATTTTATGCGTTAAGATAAAAAACCTTCCCTGTGTAGCAGCCACCCCAGCACCCCTTAATTACTTACCTGAGCCCCATCTCTCTCCAGCGATGTCCATTAATGTCTAAGCCGTCCAGGACACTCCTCCTGATTGGCTGATACACAGCAGCGGCACCATTGGCTCCCGCGGCTGTCAATTAAAGTCAGTCAGCCAATAAGGGGAGAGAGGGGATGTGGGCCGGGTCGGGGCTCTGTGTCTGTATGGATGCACGGAGCTGTGACTTGGCTCTGGTGCCCTCATAGGAAGCTGCTGACTGTGGGGGCACGCAATAGGGGGGAGGGGCCAGGAGCAGCAAAGAGGGACCCGAGAAGAGGAGGATTGGGGCTGCTCTGTTTGTTATTTAAAAACAAAACAAAAAAAACAAGACTTTACAATCACTTTAAGGCAGTTCCGACTTAGAGATGAGCCATGACACTGTGTGCAGTAGTAAAAGTACAGAGTTCCTCTGAAAGCGCCGTCCCGTCTCACTACACACTGTAACTTGATGCAGGTTTCATTAGGTGGGAAGCTGCTGAGCCCACGACCTCTCCACCAGTCCAGTGTACTTCTGTTACCTCACTCCCAATAACAAAATGGGGTCCTGCTGTGCACCTAGCGTGGACCTCATGCATGCACTTGGTAACTCCTTCCATCCCATACCGACAGTATGTGACCAAGTCATGGATCTCTGTAATGTGGGTTCAGTTCCGGTTGCTAGTAGAAACCGAATGCTAGGGAGGGAGCCAGAACATCAACACCCTCTCTACCAGAGGACCCGTCACCTTTACCAGGTACCAGGTGTTGTGACTGGAACTAATGCTTGGTTACCCAAAGCATCTACACTTCTCCTGTTTGACTTGCCGAGTACACCTTTTACATAGTTACATAGTAGGTGAGGTTGCAAGAAGACACAGGTCCATCAAATCCAATCTATGTGTGTGATTATATGTCAGTATTACATTGAATAACCCTGTATATTGTGGTTGTTTAGATGCCTATCTAATAGTTTTTTGAAATTATCTATGCTCCCCCCCCCCCCCCGTGTTGCCAAGCTACTAGATTGAAATTTACTGACACGACACCCAAAATTTACTGGCACAGTCAAGTTTTACTGACATATTTAAAAGTTACAAAATGACAGTTTTAAGTGCAAATTTCAGTATTTAGGCTACAAACAAGTACAATATGCAATTAGCAAAGTGATCTAAGGTAGATATTAAGGCAAAAAACATATTACTTATTTTATTTTTGATATAGTAAACAAGTAGCTCAGGAACAGAAATCAAGAGGGCAAGGAATTAGAATGGAGGGCACACACACATACAATTGACTCTCACAGTGACACTGACAGCAGTGTGCAGCAGCAGAAATGATGATGGCACCTCACCAACATGACACCTCCCCTCCTGAGTCACAGTGACCCTCTCTCTCCATGCCAGGTGGTCCCTTCAGCCTTCCTCCTGTTCCACAGACCTGCACGTGAGACTCCGGCTGCTCCGTTCCTTTGCACCGTGACTTCACGTGACACACTGCCGCCACAGTCCGAACACACTGTAGAAGGCACTCGGATGGTCTCAGCCAAACGTTACAGCCATATTTTTTACTGGCAACCTTTTTCTTTCACTGGCATTTACTGGCAGGAGAAAAGTGCCCATTTTTTACAGGCTGCCAGTAAAAATACTGGTGGTTGACCACACTACTCTCCGCTGAGACCACCGCCTATGGAAGAAAATTCCACATTCTTACCACGCTTACCGTAAAGAACGCTCTACGTAGTTTCCTGTAAAATCCCTTTTCCTCTAATTTTAGTGAATGGCCGCGAGTCTTTTTAAGCGCCCTTTCGCGGAAAAGTTTTATCCCCATTGTGGGGTATTTGTACATTGAAATCATATCTCCTCTCCAGAGAGAATAAGTTCAGTGCTTGTTGTCTTTCCCCATAGCTGAGGTCCTCCAGTCCCTTTATTAGCTTTGTTGCCCTTCTTTGTACTCGCTCCATTTCCAGTACATCCTTCCTGAGGACTGGTTCCCAGAACTGGACAGCATACTCCAGGTGCGGCCGGACCAGAGTCTTGTAGAGTGGGAGAATCATAGTTTTATCTCTGGAGTTAATTCCCTTTTAAATGCATGCCAATATTCTTTTGGCTTTGCTATTTGTATCAGTATAGCTTCGTACCCTACATGTGCCCTACTGCCATTATTTAAATACATCTTTTAATACATCCCAACATGCACCCCTTTGAATAACTTCAGACCAGGCTCATACCAGTTGATGCAATTTTTCTGAAATTCTTCTTAGTACAGTCCAACATGAACAATGATATTCTAATGTCCCTAACTACCTCTACCTGGCTGCCCAGGCATACCTCAGAAAGGTAGCAGTCCATCACAGCGTTCTCCAGGTTTTGATTGTTTTCCGGAACCCCAATGCCTGCGACAGACTGCAAGGCAGCCCCTCTCCACAGCAGCTACGGCATGTCCTTTCAGATGTGGCCTGTCCAAACCACCAAAAAATTCCTCAAACCCAGCCTTCCCCCATATTTCTACTACTGACCTAGATACAAAAAGCCCAGGATCTGTAGCACACACAGTACCTCTTTCCTCCCTCAGCCTGGATCAGCCACTAACTGAACTAACATTTATGTGGGCACTCTGTCTACAATGAGGCATCTCTGTCATTGGGGCAATGCGGACATGGCTAAGATAGCTGCCCTCACACAGAGCCGCCATGCAGAACAAAGCATGGCTAGTCAATAATATCTAAAAAAAATCAGCTGAAGGAAGACTAAAGACAATACAGGTGACTCGTTCTTTGCCCTCTACTGCCCTTTATGGCCACAACTTCTTAATACAATATTCACCTTAAATAAAGTTGTCTATACTTTGATCCAACACAGGATCTGAGGATATTATATTTTATGAGGATTGCTCATTAATAATACAACATGTTGTTTGTATTTCTGAACTTATGGAGCAGGTAGGAAGAGAGTCCTGGTTGTGATTGATGATCTGGAGGACAGCAGTGACTATGTGAAGATGGAAATCCTCAATAGCCAGCAAAGCATAAAAGATCAGGCCGAGGAACTCTTCCTATTCAGCACAGCAGAGAAGGCTTTCCTTGAAGATATGACGACCAGCGGATATCAGAGCTCATCTGACCTCAAGAACAAGTTGGATCGCATGAAATTGATTATTGAAGGTAAGAGAAACACTCACTATAATGAGCTTTTTGTCCCTTGAAATGATCAAGTGTAGTATCTGTTCTTATCGGTGACGAGTAGGGGTGATATGCTGTCATTCTGGCTTAAACCAGGGCTGGAATGGCTAGCTATATAGCAGGGATATGCAATTAGCGGACCTCCAGCTGTTTCAGAACTACAAGTCCCATTAGGCATAGCAAGACTGACACCCAGAGGCACGATGGGACTTGTAGTTTTGCAACAGCTGGAGGTCCGCTAATTGCATATCCCTGCTATATAGTATCCCTGCTGGTGTGATGGGGGCTCTGAAGGTTACTTCCGGCTGGAACAGAAGCCGGGGAATCGGCAGGCTGTCGGGGCACGGGAGTAATTCCTCAGAGAAAACTGGATGGGCCCAGTTCCTCCTGATTTGAGTGGATCTACCTTGTCTGGCCATGAGCTCCCTCTCTGTGTTTCCCTCTCTCGTTGTGTCTCCCCCCCCCATCCCTTCTCTCTCTCCCCCACCTTCTCTGTCTTATTACCTCCATCCCCTCTGTTTTTGAATGTTGAAGTTGTCATTTTCCCCAGGTACTAACTGAGGTTTATAGAACCTCCTTAATTTTGTACCAGATTTCCAGAGAGAAGGAGACAATTGAGGATGGGAGAAGAAGAAGTTGTGTCATATATGGGCCCGGCTCCACCTTGGGAGAGTCTGTTCTCAGAGAGGACTCATGTTTGCTGGAGGAAGTAATGTGATCAGCAAAACGAAAGCTACACAATTTCCTCTTATGTAAATAGCAGACATTAGTCTGTAGTGTACAGAGAAAAAATAAAAATAATTGACCATAGTCTCTGCATTCAAAGAGGTTAGAGCCCATCCTCCACAAATATTGGGGCCATTTTATAGGTGAAGCTAATTCCCATGGATTGTGGGAGGAAGCTGTAGGAAACTCTTGTAAACAGAAGCAGAACATGATTGGAGACTTCTATAAACAGAAGCATATACAAGGGGGTGCTGATAAGTATTGAGCCTTACCCAGAAAAAATTGAGCTAGGAAGGTGTAAATTGCAGGGTGTACTGGCCAATTTGTCTATATTCAATGGTGCAAGACTCAACTGCCTTTGGTTTTAAGGTATTTTTCTTTTTCAGGTCCAAAGTGAACATGGCAGCACCTCCAGAAAAATTAAATGTGGAGGAGCATAGGCCCATAATCAAGTTCTTGTTTCTCCAAGGGAAAGGTGTGAAGCAGATCCATGATGAAATGTCACAAACTTTTGGGTGACAATGACCCTTCATATGTAACGTTGGGTTGTCAATTTTAAAACTGGCCATTTCAGTGTTGAAAGCAAAAAAACAGTGGAAGGCCTGTTTCTGTCCCTGTGCCTGCAAATGTGAAAGCCATCCATGACATTGATCATGGAGGACCAATATCAGCCAAAAGTATTGCTACATATCTGGGAATATCACGTGAGAGAGTTGGTGCCATTATGCACAACAAATTAGAAATGAGAAAGCTTGCAGCACAGGGGTTCCCAAAACTTTTGACTTTTTCAGGCACAGAGACAGAAACAGGCCTTCCACTGGGTTTCTGACTTTCAACACCGAAATGGCCAGTTTTAAAATTGACAACCAACTGCTGCATATGAAGGGCCACTGTCACCCAAAGTTTGTGACATTTCATCATGGATCTGCTTTGCACCTTTCCCTTGGAGAAACAGGAACTTGATTATGGTCCTATGCTCTTCCACAGTGAATTTTTTATGGTGGCGCTGCCATGTTCAATTTGGACCTGAAAAAGAAAGATAAGTTAAAATCATAGATAGTTGATTTTTGCACCATTGTATACAAATAAATTGGCCAGTACACCCTGCATTTTATAACTTCCTAGCTCAATTTTTTCTGGGTAAGGCTCAATACTTATCAGCACCCCCTCATACTATTTGGTCAACGGTTTGAGGACCCCTGGCTATCACATTTAGATGAGCTTGTTGGGCATGCCATTCCAAAACCATGGCCATTAATATGGAGTTGCAGCACAACCACCACCACCTTTATTTCTATTAAATCCTCCACATTTCTGGGCGGGCGTTCCACGATTTCTATGACTTCAGACTGTAAGCTTACTGTGGCTGAGTGCGGGGTGTACCAAGATGGCCGTCACGGTACGTCACTTCCATTACAAGTTTTGACGGGTCGCCTTATCTGATGGAACACCTGCATTGTTATCATGTTACAGAGCCTCCACCATTATAATCATAGAGTTTAATGGCCATTATTATGGAGTTGCAGCACAACTGCCACCACCTTTATTTCTATTAAATCCTCCACTTTTCTGGGTGGGCTTTCCATGATTTCTATGATTTTGGAGTGTATCTGTTGGTATGTGTGCCTGCTCATGTCTTTATGGAGCTTGCCTTTGTACTCAGGGGCACAGTTATGCTGGAACAGAAAAGAGCCTTCAGTAAACTAATACTGCAGGGTTAATAGCAAAATAGACTACAATGTCTTTGTATACTGCATCAATAAAAGTCATCTCCATTGGAAGCACCTGAATCATTTGGAGGGGGTGCCAGATACTTTTGGCCATATAGTAGAAATGAAGGCCAAGTGCCCAGAAACTTTGTGCCATAACCACAATTCTTGTTGGGAATTCAATTTGAACCCTTGGCGTTGCAAAGTCCCAGAACTAACCAGTAAGCTATCATGTTTACTTGTTTTTAATTTTGTTTCTCATTTGTATAATGTCCTCTAAGTGACCGATCACACATATTCCAGTGATGACCATCATATTCTAATGGAAACTTTGCGATTGTGTTTCATTTTAGAAACTCATCCTCTGGTGAAAATGGTTTCTACAAAGCATGTTGTAGGGATATTCACCCGAGAGCATCCAGATCTGTACCAGTGGCTGGTCCGTTTTCTTCTCCTCATTTCTGTAGTGAAAGATGTCCGCCCAGTCGTTATCACCAACAACTTCTTTGAGTTTCAGCAAGAGGTGTTCAAATGTAGCTTTGCCATCCTCTACCACTCCAAGAGAAGAGGAAGACTCAACGTCACAGACGTCACAGACTCTCTGTACGACAGGGAGCTCCAACATCTCAATGAAACTTTTGGTGAGCTACTAATCTATATAGTCCAATAAATTATAGACACATTGATGTAGCAACATTAAACCTCCTATAAACACTATATTGTTTACAACTATGACATTGAATCCTTATGGATAGCAAATTTATTCACTACAGCTGGCATTAGCATCAGATTAGGTGATCTATGCATGTAGATGTTTGCCATGAATTACTCATTTATCTGGACAAATTTATATAGGGGTCTTTTGTAATGGCATACTTAGTATATTTGACAGCCGGGGTGGATCATTTTTTAGCACTTCCTGTATGCAACATAATTATTTTTAGCAATACAAATCATAGAATTAAATGAATAATAGTTGTGGCCAGTTGTTGGAGAAAGGTTTCCTTATAATGATATTTGACAGGAAAAAAAAAACATTTACATTGGTGGTCAGTGGAAAAGTGTGCCTTACATTGGTGGTCAGCAGAAGTAGGGTCCCCTTACATGGATGGTTAGTGGGGATGAACCCATTTACATTTGTGGTTGGTGGAGAATGGCTCTCTTTTAGAGGCAGAGAAGGGCTTCCTTACAATAATCGTAAGAGACCATGCTAGTCAATAGGTAAAGACCCCATACATTGGTGATCAGTGAGAGAATGGCCTCCTTACATTGGTGGATAGTGGTATAATGTCCCCTTGCATTGGTAGTCTGTGGTGTAATGCCCTCTTACTTCTATGGTCAGTGGAGAATGGACCCCATACATTCTTGATCAGTGGAGTAGGGCCACCTTACATTAGTGTAGTGCCTGCTTACAATGGAGAACAGTGTATAGTCCCACCTTACATTGATGTCCAGTAAAGAATTGTTCTCTTGCATTGATGGTTAGTGGAGTAAGAGCCCTCCTAAATGTATATATTATTCAGTGGAGGAAGGGCTTCCTTCCATTGGTGGTAAGCTCCCCTTACATTGTTGCTTGGTGGGATGGGACCCCTTACATTGATGGTCAGTGGAAAAGTATCATCTTAGTTTGGTGATCAGTGGGAAGAATTCAAACACTTAAAAATATCATTTGTGTTGTTTAAGAACCTCAGAGGAAGGCAAAGCCTCTATGGCATTGTTTCAATTTCCTGGCTTTGACTTCAGTGACAGAACTATGCAGAAACTGTTGGGCAGGAGATCAATTAATCCAAGCTTGCCTGCTGAAAAACAGTGCAGTGCTCCCCCCAGGTACAGTACACTGGCTGTAGCCATGGATGAATAGACCCACCACTCTTTTGTATGTCTCTAGTGTAGTTTACTAGAGAAATGTATAGAAAGTGCATAATTTAAAAGGTGGTTGGTCATTGGAGAAGTGCCCCTTTACATTTGTGGTCAGTGGAAGAGCTACTTCTGTTAATCACATGGTGGTCAGCTAATCCTAATGCCGAATACCCTGTATTCACTAGTAAATTCAACCAGTAAATGCTTGTAGGACTTATAGCCTGTATCTTAGCAGTATCCTGAATTCCTCCTGAAATATAGAGCATGTCCTGTGCTTAGGCACTCCAGTTCTGTAGTCTCATATCTGCAGTGTCAGAACATTTAGGGCTGCTGATGGCTGCTAGTCTTACCACATTTGGAATGAGATTTGGTGATGTCGCTACCATGCTGTTCACTGTTCTCCTTGCTGGAGAAGAAGCTGTACCCGAAGACCTGTAGTGTATGGATCTCTATGCTTCTTCTGCACCTCTTCTTGTATTTTTTTAATGTTACCCACCAACTAGCAGATCACCATGTGGGCAGGGCCACTCGCCCTGTACATGGAGGTACCTTTCACTGTGAACGCTCTCACCAATGCCGAGGACCAGGCGGGGATTGTGGTCACGTGAAAGTCTAACATTAAAGGAGTTTTAGAGGCAGAAGGTTTTTTATCTTAATACATTTTATGCATTAAGATAAAAAACCTTCTATGTGTAGCAGCCACCCCAGCACCCCTTAATTACTTACCTGAGCCCTATCTCTCTCCAGCGATGTCCATTAATGTCTAAGCCGTCCAGGACACTCCTCCTGATTGGCTGATACACAGCAGCAGCACCATTGGCTCCCGCGGCTGTCAATTAAAGTCAGTCAGCCAATAAGGGGAGAGAGGGGACGTGGGCCGGGTCGGAGCTCTGTGTCTGCATGGATGCACGGAGCTGTGACTTGGCTCTGGTGCCCTCATAGGAAGCTGCTGACTGTGGGGGCACGCCATAGGGGGGAGGAGCCAGGAGCAGCAAAGAGGGACCTGAGAAGAGAAGGATCGGGGCTGCTCTGTTTGTTATTTAAAAACAAAACAAAAAAACCAAGACTTTACAATCACTTTAAGGCAGTTCCGACTTAGAGATGAGCCATGACACTGTGCGCAGTAGTAAAAGTACAGAGTTCCTCTGAAAGTGCTGTCCCGTTTCACTACACACTGTAACTTGATGCAGGTTTCATTAGATGGGAAGCTGCTGAGCCCACGACCTCTCCACCAGTCCAGTGTACTTCTGTTACCTCACTCCCAATAACAAAATGGGGTCCTGCTGTACACCTAGCGTGGTCCTCGTGCATGCACTTGGTAACTCCTTCCATCCCATACCGACAGTATGTGACCAAGTCATGGATCTCTGTAATGTGGGTTCAGTTCCGGTTGCTAGTGGAAAAAGAATGCTAGGGAGGGAGCCAGAACATCAACACCCTCGCTACCAGAGGACCCGTCACCTTTACCAGGTACCAGGTGTTGTGACTGGAACTAATGCTTGGTTACCCAAAGCAACTACACTTCTCTTGTTTGACTTGCCGAGTAGACCTTTTACATAGTTACATAGTAGGTGAGGTTGCAAAAAGACACAGGTCCATCAAATCCAACCTATGTGTGTGATTATATGTCACCGTATTTATCGGCATATAACACGCACTTTTTTCCCCTGAAAATCAGGGGAAAATCGTGGGTGCGTGTTATAGGCCGATCCCCGCCGATTTTGTGTGATCGGAGCGATCGCAGCAATTGCCGCGGTCGCCGCCGACATACACAGCCGTGTGTAGATTCAAATATGGCGCCGAGACTGCAGGGATTCGTCGGAGCCGGGATACACATACCCGAATGTTCTCGGCTTTTTTCGGCGCCGCCGAAAAAAGTCGAGAACACTCGGGTATGTGTATCTCGGCTCCGACGAATCCCCGCAGTCTCGGCGCCATATTTGAATCTACACACGGCTGTGTATATCGGCGGCGAGTGCAAAAAGCTGCACTGACATGGCTGCACTTGGGCAAAGCTGCACGGGCAAACCTGCACTGACAACGCTGCACTAACAAAGCTGCACTGGGGCAAGGCTGCACTGGGGCAAAGCTGCACTGACAAGGCTGCACTGACAAAGCTGCACTGACAAAGCTGCACTGACAAGGCTGCACTGACAAGGCTGCACTGACAAGGCTGCACTGACAAGGCTGCAATGGACACTGGGGCAAGGCTGCACTGACACTGAAAAGGCTGCAGATGGACAGATAACGCTGCATTGATGGGTATTTTAATGTAAGTTTTTTTTCCTTAAATTTCCCTCCTAAAAGTTTTTTTCCCTTAAAATTCCCTCCTAAACTTGGGGTGCGTGTTATACGCCGGCGCGTGTTATACGCCGATAAATACGGTACATTGAATAACCCTGTATGTTGTGGTTGTTTAGATGCCTATCTAGTAGTTTTTTTTTAATTATCTATGCCCCCCCCCCAGTGTTGCCAAGCTTCTAGATTGAAATTTACTGACACAACACCCACAATTTACTGGCAAAGTCACGTTTTACTGACATATTTAAAAGTTACAAAATGACAGTTTTAAGTTCAAATTTCAGTATTTAGGCTACAAACAAGTACAGTATGCAATTAGCAAAGTGATCTAAGGTAGATATTAATGCAAAAAACATATTACTTATTTTATTTTCGATATAGTAAACAAGTAGCTCAGGAACAGGAATCAAGAGGGCAAGGAATTAGAATGGACGGCACACACACATGCAATTGACTCTCACAGTGACACTGACAGCAGTGTGCAGCAGCAGAGATGATGATGGCACCTCACCAACATGACACCTCCCCTCCTGAGTCACAGTGACCCTCTCTCTCCATGCCAGGTGGTCCCTTCAGCCTTCCTCCTGTTCCACAGACCTGCACATGAGGCTTCGGCTGCTCCGTTCCCTTGCACTGTGACTTCACGCGACACACTGCCGCCACAGTCCGAACACACTGTAGAAGGCACTCGGATGGTCTCGGCCAAATGTCACAGCCATATTTTTTACTGGCAACCTTTTTCTTTCACTGGCATTTACTAGCAGGAGAAAAGTGCCAATTTTTACAGGCTGCCAGTAAAAATACTAGCGGTTGACCACACTACTCTCCGCTCAGACCACCGCCTATGGAAGAAAATTCCACATTCTTATCGCGTTTACCGTAAAGAACCCTCTACGTAGTTTCTTATAAAATAACTTTTCCTCTAATAAATGGCCATGAGTCTTTTTAAACGCCATTTCGCGGAAAAGTTTTATCCCCATTGTAGGGTATTTGAACATTGAAATCATATCTTCTCTCCAGAGAGAATAAGTTCAGTTCTTGTAGTCTTTCCCCATAGCTGAGATCCTCCAGTCCCTTTATTAGCTTTGTTGCCCTTCTCTGGACTCGCTCCATTTTCAGCACATCCTTCCTGAGGACTGGTGCCCAGAACTGGACAGCATACTCCAGGTGCGGCCGGACCAGAGTCTTGTAGAGTGGGAGAATCATAGTTTTATCTCTGGAGTTAATTCCCTTTTTAATGCATGCCAATATTCTTTTGGCTTTGCTCTTTGTATCAGTATAGCTTCGTACCCTACATGTGCCCTACTTCCATTATTTTAATCCATCTTTTAATACATCCCAACACGCACCCCTTTGAATAACTTCAGACCAGGCTCATACCAGTTGATGCAATTTTTCTGAAATTCTTCTTAGTACAGTCCAACATGAACAATGATGTTCTAATGTCCCTAACCTCTACCTGGCTGCCCAGGCATACCTCAGAAAGGTAGCAGTCCATCACAGCGTTCTCCAGGTTTTGATTGTTTTCCGGAACCCCGATGCCTGCGACAGACTGCAAGGCAGCCCCTCTCCACAGCAGCTACGGCATGTACTTTCAGATGTGGCCTGTCCAAACCACCAAAAAATCCCTCAAACCCAGCCATCTCCCATATTTCTACTACTGGCCTAGATACAAAAAGCCCAGGAGCTGTAGCACACACAGTACCTCTTTCCTCCCTCATCCTGGGTCAGCCACTAACTGAACTAACATTTATGTGGGAACTCTGCCTACAACAAGGCATCTCTGTCATTGGGGCAATGAGGACATGGCTAAGATGGCTGCCCTCACACAGAGCCGCCATGCAGAACAAAGCATGGCTAGTCAATAATATCTAAAAATAATCAGCTGAAGGAAGACTAAAGACAATACAGGTGACTCGTTCTTGGCCCTCTACTGCCTTTTATGGCCACAACTTCTTAATATAATGTTCACCTTAAATAAAGTTGTCTATACTTTGATCCAACACAGGATCTGAGGATATTATATTTTATGAGGATTGCTCACTAATAATACAACATGTTGTTTGTATGTCTGGATTTATTGAGCAGGTAGGAAGAAAGTCCTGGTTGTGATTGATGATCTGGAGGACAGCAGTGACTATGTGAAGAAGGAAATCCTCAATAGCCAGCAAAGCATAAAAAATCAGGCAGAGGAACTCTTCCTATTCAGCACAGCAGAGAAGGCTCTCCTTGAAGATATCATGGCCAGCGGATATCAGAGCCCATCTGACCTCAAGAACAAGTTGGATCGCATGAAATTGATTATTGAAGGTAAGAGAAACACTCACTATAATGAGCTTTTTGTCCCTTGAAATTACATGTACATTTGTTCTGTGTGAATAAGGGCTAAATCAAATGTTAAAAGGCTATATTCTCTCCAGGACAACATTTTGGCTAAGATCAAGTGTAGTATCTGTTCTTATCGGTGACCAGTAGGGGTGATATGCTGTCATTCTGGCTTAAACTGGGGCTGGAATGGCTAGCTATATAGCAGGGATATGCAATTAGCGGACCTCCAGCTGTTTCAGAACTACAAGTCCCATTAGGCATAGCAAGACTGACACCCAGAGGCATGATGGGACTTGTAGTTTTGCAAAAGCTGGAGGTCCGCTAATTGCATATCCCTGCTATATAGTATCCCTGCTGGTGTGATGGGGGCTCTGAAGGTTAGTACCGGCTGAAACAGAAACCGGGGCATTGGCAGGCTGTTGGGGCACCGGAGTAATTCCTCAGAGAAAACCGGATAGGCCCAGTTCCTCCTGATTTGAGTGGATCTACCTTGTCTGACCATGAGCTGGGAAGGCAGAGAGTCCTGTCTGTGCCCCCTGGGAGTGGTTGCCCTAGGGGTGTTCTTAGTAACACTTTGGTGTTTGACCCCACTATGTGAAAAGGCATATGGTCACAGTCACTAACTTTTTCTGCACTGCGCCTTTTAGGGCTGGGCCTTTTGGCTAAGTCTAGGGCATTTTTTGTCTTCCAGGCCTCAGGGCCTGGCCAGTGCACATACACAGCCACTTATTTACCTTAATTTATTTTCCCCTCACGTTGGCACTCTTTAACTTTTGTGTGTTTTTTTTTCTCTACTCCACTCCACTAAGATGGAGGGTGTGAGTCCTTGGGCTTGCCCTGACGTCTAGGGGGAGGATGTGTGGCTCTCAGGTTCTCTTTGGGAGAGCCCCTTGACCTAGTGTCAGGTCACCTAAGCTGGGTGACAGATGCACACCGTTGGGGTCAGGAGTGCACCACAAGGCAGTGGACCTTATGGCTGACTGCTGCGGATGGGAGTCGGGGTGGTAAGGAAGGCAGGGCCGCTGGGACACCAACACTGATCCCACCGGGGTTAGAGCATAGGATTCCCTGGGGCGCAGAGTCTAAGAGCCAGCAGGTGTTCACCAGAGCCTCTAGTAGTGAGGATGGACTGGGCTGCAACTGGCTCCAGGTCGCGACCCCCAGGGTCCCCCAGCTCACACCCACAGTAGGCAACAGGAGGATAGGGATAGTAAAGGAATAAGCCAAGGTCAGGGCCACAAGCAGACAAGGACAACAGAGTTCACGCCAAGGTTCAGGGTCACAGGCAAACAGGGATAGTCGGGGACACGCCAGAGGTCAGGGTCACGAGCAGACAGGAATAGTAGAGAACACACCAAGGTCAGTAACAGAAACAAACGTAGAGCACACGGCAGGCAGGAACAGGAAGCCAAACACGCAAAGATTGATCAGCAGGGCTGGCCTGCAGTGCAGAGGTTAATATAGAGTTCTCTGATAGGAGCTGGGGTGGAGCCGTGCTAGAGGAGAGTTAATAAAAGCAGTCAGGTGAGAGTCAGCTGGTCTTTAGAGATGAACACATGGAAACAGGTAAGCTGATAGACAACACTATTGCATAACCATGACACCTAATAGTCGATGGTCGGCTTTGGCTGACCTAGAAGAACGGGGTCTGCCAGGCCTTCAGGCTCGGCAGACCAGTTGAACACTATGTCCCTGCCAGGAGCCTTGCGCAATGGGGGAATCGGCGTAGAGGTCCCACCCCTTCGGGGGTTGGACAAAGCACACCCTTAAGTGCACTTTTTAGTGTGGGTGAACGCATGCACTTTTTTTTGTACACGTATTCACCCTTCCTTATAAATGCCCAACGCACGGAGGAAGCGCTGCCCGTGACCTAGATGGGGTAAGTGCGGGCCTGGTGACTGACCAACCGGGGGGGGTGGTGGCTGTGGGGGCATTGTTTGCCACTGCCCCCCCACCCCCTGAAAAAAAAAGTATACCACCAGGTGGTTTGGGCTAGCATCTGAAGATATTGAATCTTTCCAAATGATAATATATCGAATATACAGTATTGCAAACTTCCAGAAAATTTTCAAATCCACCGGGACTAACGAATATACGAAATGAAGAGATACAAAATGAATTCCAAAAACAAAATGGGTCAACATTAGGGATGAGCCGAACACCCCCCTGTTCGGTTCGCACCAGAACATGCGAACAGGAAAAAAGTTCGTTCGAACACGCGAACACCGTTAAAGTCTATGGGACACGAACATGAATAAACAAAAGTGCTAATTTTAAAGGCTTATATGCAAGTTATTGTCATAAAAAGTGTTTGGGGACCTGGGTCCTGCCCCAGGGGACATGGATCAATGCAAAAAAAAGTTTTAAAAACGGCCGTTTTTTCAGGAGCAGTGATTTTAATAATGCTTAAAGTGAAACAATAAAAGTGTAATATCCCTTTAAATTTCGTACCTGGGGGGGTGTCTATAGTATGCCTGTAAAGGGGCGCATGTTTCCTGTGTTTAGAACAGTCTGACAGCAAAATGACATTTTGAAGGAAAAAACTCATTTAAAACTACCCGCGGCTATTGCATTGCCGACAATACACATAGAAGTTCATTGATAAAAACGGCATGGGAATTCCCCAAAGGGGAACCCCGAACCAAAATTAAAAAAAAAAAATGACGTGGGAGTCCTCCTAAATTCCATACCAGGCCCTTCAGGTCTGGTATGGATATTAAGGGGAACCCCGGCCAAAATTTAAAAAAAAAAATGATGTGGGGTTCCCCCTAAATTCCATACCAGACCCTTCAGGTCTGGTATGGATTTTAAGGGGAACCCCGCGCCAAAAAAAAAAAAAAAAAAAAACGGCGTGGGGTCCCCCCAAAAATCCATACCAGACCCTTATCCGAGCACGCAACCTGGCAGGCCGCAGGAAAAGAGGGGGGGACGAGAGTGCGGCCCCCCCTCCCTCCTGAACCGTACCAGGCCACATGCCCTCAACATTGGGAGGGTGCTTTGGAGTAGCCCCCCAAAACACCTTGTCCCCATGTTGATGAGGACAAGGGCCTCATCCCCACAACCCTGGCCGGTGGTTGTGGGGGTCTGCGGGCGGGGGGCTTATCGGAATCTGGAAGCCCCCTTTAACAAGGTGACCCCCAGATCCCGGCCCCCCCCCCCCTGTGTGAAATGGTAAGGGGGTACATAAGTACCCCTACCATTTCACGAAAAAAGTGTCAAAAATGTTAAAAATGACAAGAGACAGTTTTTGACAATTCCTTTATTTAAATGCTTCTTCTATCTTCCTTCATCTTCTGGTTCTTCTGGCTCTTCTGGTTCTTCCTCCGGCGTTCTCGTCCAGCATCTCCTCCGCGGCGTCTTCTATCTTCTTCTCCTCGGGCCGCTCCGCACCCATGGCATGGGGGGAGGCTCCCGCTCTTCTCTTCTTCTTTTCTTCTCTTCTCTTCTTCATTTTCTTCTCCGGGCCGCTCCGCAATCCATGCTGGCATGGAGGGAGGCTCCCGCTGTGTGACGGCGCTCCTCGTCTGACAGTTCTTAAATAACGGGGGGGCGGGGCCACCCGGTGACCCCGCCCCCCTCTGACGCACGGTGACTTGACGGGACTTCCCTGTGATGTCACGAGGAATACCACAGGGAAGTCTGTCAGAACTGTCAGACGAGGAGCGCCGTCACACAGCGGGAGCCTCCCTCCATGCCAGCATGGATTGCGGAGCGGCCCGGAGAAGAAAATGAAGAAGAGAAGAAAAGAAGAAGAGAAGAGCGGGAGCCTCCCCCCCATGCCATGGGTGCGGAGCGGCCCGAGGAGAAGAAGATAGAAGACGCCGCGGAGGAGATGCTGGACGAGAACGCCGGAGGAAGAACCAGAAGAGCCAGAAGAACCAGAAGAACCAGAAGATGAAGGAAGATAGAAGAAAGAAGAAGCATTTAAATAAAGGAATTGTCAAAAACTGTCTCTTGTCATTTTTAACATTTTTGACACTTTTTTCGTGAAATGGTAGGGGTACTTATGTACCCCCTTACCATTTCACACAGGGGGGGGCCGGGATCTGGGGGTCACCTTGTTAAAGGGGGCTTCCAGATTCCGATAAGCCCCCCGCCCGCAGACCCCCACAACCACCGGCCAGGGTTGTGGGGATGAGGCCCTTGTTCTCATCAACATGGGGACAAGGTGTTTTGGGGGGCTACCCCAAAGCACCCTCCCAATGTTGAGGGCATGTGGCCTGGTACGGTTCAGGAGGGAGGGGGGGCCGCACTCTCGTCCCCCCCTCTTTTCCTGCGGCCTGCCAGGTTGCGTGCTCGGATAAGGGTCTGGTATGGATTTTTGGGGGGACCCCACGCCGTTTTTTTTTTTGGCGCGGGGTTCCCCTTAAAATCCATACCAGACCTGAAGGGTCTGGTATGGAATTTAGGGGGAACCCCACGTCATTTTTTTTTTTAAATTTTGGCCGGGGTTCCCCTTAATATCCATATCAGACCTGAAGGGCCTGGTATGGAATTTAGGGGGACTCCCACGTCATTTTTTTTTTTTTAATTTTGGTTCGGGGTTCCCCTTTGGGGAATTCTCATGCCGTTTTTATCAATGAACTTCTATGTGTATTGTCGGAAATGCAATAGCCGCGGGTAGTTTTAAATGAGTTTTTTCCTTCAAAATGTCATTTTGCTGTCAGACTGTGCGCCCCTTTACAGGCATACTATAGACACCCCCCAGGTACGAAATTTAAAGGGATATTACACTTTTATTGATTGACTTTAAGCATTATTAAAATCACTGCTCCTGAAAAAACGGCCGTTTTTAAAACTTTTTTTTGCATTGATCCATGTCCCCTGGGGCAGGACCCAGGTCCCCAAACTTTTTTTATGACAATAACTTGCATATTAGCCTTTAAAATTAGCACTTTTGATTTCTCCCATAGACTTTTAAAGGGTGTTCCGCAGCATTCGAATTTGCGCGAACACCCCAAATTGTTCGCTGTTCGGCGAACTTGCGAACAGCCAATGTTCGAGTCGAACATGAGTTCGACTCGAACTCGAAGCTCATCCCTAGTCAACATAATGAATGTGACTAAATAGAGTTCTTCAATGTTTGAATGCATCCAAAATTAAACACAAATTTCCAGTGTCCACATGTCTAATGGGAGTGTACAATAGGATGACACTGCATACGGATCATAGGCCAACAGAATTGTCACCCGCATCATGGAAGAGGCTAAGGCTTTCATTTTAATTTTTTTCATGACAGCCTGAATTTTATCAGCAGAATGCAATCTCACTGTTACCTCTGTATCTCCTACAGGCAAGAAAGATAAAAGATTCCCTGAAGTATCCAGGTCGGTCAGCTGGGTAAGTACCATTCAGTCAAACTTCTACTGGTTAACTATTGCATGTAAGCGTTTTGTATTTTCATATCCAGCCAGCAGTTGGAGCCCTCAGCACCTTTTCACACATCCACCAGCCACTCCTTTGCTCCTCTTTTGGAAGATAAATCTGTTGTTTACAGAGCTCAATATCTGAAACTGAAAGTTACACACACCTTCTGACTGAATGCGGTGGTTCCACCCCTCCCTCCCTGCCTGTCTGCTTCTTTGACAAACTGTATGGAGAGTCAATAAGAGAAAGACAGCCTGAAAGTAAACAGTTCCTGCTGTGCTCTCTTTATAGAAAATCCCTAGTGTCAGGGGTGAATCCTGCACTGAATGTTAGAATGTAAAATAGAATGTAAAATGCACCACATACTAGCACATTATGTTAAACTTACCTTAAAACGAACCCATCCCACGCCGAGAGGTCAAATCTTGAAGCCGCTTCCATATTCAGCCGTTTTGCTTCCGGGGTTCGCGGACTCTGGCTCTGTGACTTGCCGGAGCCGCGATGATGTCACTCACGTGCATGCGTGCAGGAGCCGAAGGTCACGGCATGGGGCTCTGAAGGCATGGGTGGCCGTTCCTTCAGAGCGCATGCGCCAGTGATGTCACTGCCTGCATGTAATGTAGATATCTCCTAAACGGCGCACGTCTAGGAGACATTTACGTTACCTACAGGTAAGCCTTATTATAGGCTTACCTATAGGTAAAAGTCATGCATGGAAGGTAACTTCCACTTTAATTGTACATGTATACTGAGTATCATATGTGACATTTCTGAGGTCCAGGAGGTATGTGGGCGACATGTACCAAACATGGAGGAGCTTTAGTGTCCAGCTCCCTGCCACAACCAGAGGACAACCAGAGGACATAGATGAAAATGGGGAGGGTGGGCCAGATGGACAGGGCGACTGAGAATTAGAAGACGCACAAGAGATGTGTTACAGGAAGAAATGATTATAAAGATGAATTTCTTTATCGTACATCACGGGACACAGAGCACCATAATAATGACTATGTGGGTTATACGCTTACCTTTAGGTGACTGGACACTGGCAACCAATAGTAAGACGGTTCCTCCAATATAACCCCTCCCATACTGGAAGGACCTGTTTTTTCGCCAGTGTCTTGAAGGTGATGGTCATGGCTGTTGAAGCTCTTCAATTTCTTCAAAAGAATGTCCCACCGAGGACGTTATAATCAGATCCATTCGGATGGCTTACTAAAGCTAAAGTGGATGGTACCCGAACCTCGGTTCAAGAACGAGGTATTGCTTGTAATGTGTATATAGGCGCTGGACCCTTGTTAAAGTTGGTATTCCTGGTCAACCTTGCCCAAGGAAACCACAAAGGGTGCTTTACAGGTCCAGGGGTGTGGACCCCAATATATGGGGGACCCGGTCCCTGAAGGTCCTTAGAGGCGCTACCCGCCGTGATGGGGAAAGATTGGGCCTGGCAAGACAGGCCCTGCTGCTTGGGATGGTGAGTACTCCCTTTTGGGGTTTTATTATATATATATATATATATATATATATATATATATATATATATATATATATATATACATATATACATATATATATATATTTCCCCTTTTTTTTGTAAAACTGCCAGAGTAAGCCTTGATCCTGTGTCCAGGGTTACAGAGGGCCAGTTGGCGCACATTTTTAAACTTGGCGTGCGAGTGCGAATGCGCTTGTCCACCGCGTGCGCGCCACCGGCGTGTGAGTGCGCCGCTGGCGTGCGTGTGCGCCGCTACTGTCCACGTCACAGCATCGCGTGCGTCAGGACGGCGCATGCGCCATGCGGTAGGCGGGTCGCCGGCCGCTGATGCGCGTGCTCGCTTCCATGCTAGGGCTTGTAGGCATGGAGCTCCTGGCGTGGGCATGGAGGAAGCAGAGCGAATGGTGGGCACGTGAGTCTGGTGGTCTTGGACACAACGGTAACAGGTTAAAGACGGGTTGTAGTTTGTGGGGAGTACTCCTTTGTTATTCCTCGTGTGTAAGCAATGTCTTCCAGAAAACAAGGAACAGGGAACAAGGCAAGCTCATGGGGTAAGAGTCCCTCCACAAAAAACAGGAGACCAACCCCATGCTGATGCAGCCTCAGTCTCTCCTGAAGGACCTGCGGCTTCTGACCTGGCTAAACCATTGCACTTGTCAGGCATAGTAGCCACTACCAATGTACCTGCCTCGGCTTATGTTACAAAGGATGATTTGGCATCTGCCTTAGCGGGCCTTGAAGGCAAAATAGCTGGCATGATTGCCTCTGTAACACAGGGGGGGAAGGAAGCATAATAGATCTCCCTTCCCTGAGCCTGGGCCAAGTGGAGAGTCCCTAGAGCCCCAGGACTCTTATAGCCAGATGGCTCCAGGTGACCTGGAACCAGAATGGGCAGAGGATCCGGAGGAGGTGGTCATAAAGGACCAAGAGGTAAGAGAGGCTGAAGATTCCTCGGCTGAAGACTCTGGCTCTGAAGAGCCAATTTCAGCCTCCTATTCCCAGAAATTGTTTATCCAATCTCTAATGGAGATGGTACGAATTGGGTTTAAGTTACCCCCGGTTCAGGAGTCTGCACTCTCCTGTTCTACTCTGGGATCTTTGCGACCTAAACAAATTTCCCAAGATTTTCCCTTGCATCCGTTACTGGAGCAGGTGATTTACGCGGACTGGGAGCATCCTGACAGGATATACTTACCTCCAAAAAAGTTTTCTGTTTTATACCCTATGGAGGAGAAGTTCAGGAAGAAATGGAGCACACCTTTGGTAGACGCTGCCATATCTTCTGTGAATAAAAATGTAACCTGTCCAGTGGATAATACCCAGGTTTTCAAGGATCCGGCTGATAAAAAGCTAGAGTCCTTATTAAAGGCCTCCTTCTCGGTTGCCAGTGCAGCAGTTCAGCCTGCTATTGCAGCTATTGGGATTTGTCAACCCCTAAAGGATCGCTTTAAGAGGATAGTAAAGAACATACCTTGCCAGGAGGAATCTGCTGAGGGGCTATCAGAGATCCCTCATGCCTTGTGTTTTGCGGTAGACGTTTTAAAAGACTCAATCCAACAGATGTCTCGTTTTGCGTTACTATCAGTTCATATGCGCAGAGTATTGTGGCTAAAGAACTGGTCTGCTGAGACGCCATGTAAAAGGCTACTTGCTGCTTTTCCATTTCATGGAGAGTGCCTGTTTGGCGAAGATCTGGATAAATATATCCAAAAGATTTCTGGAGGAAAGAGCGCTCTGCTTCCTATTAAAAAGAAGGGGAAGCAGCCCTCTTATAAAATTCCTAATCCCCCCAGGGCCTGGTGCCTCTTCCCCTAAGCGGTAACGATGGCCTCAGCCGTCTGGGTTTAAAAGACCACAGGGTCAGAAAAAACCCTGGACCCAAAAGCCACCCAAGCCCAACTCCAAGTCTACCTTGTGAAGAGGCGCCCCCGCTCTCAAAGGTGGGGGGCAGGCTTCGGCTGTTTGGGGAGGCCTGGGAAGAACTGGTTCAAGACAGATGGGTCATTTCCACTGTAAAATACGGTTACAGAATAGAGTTCCGGGAGGTTCCCCCGAACCGGTTTCTACACTCAAGGGTCCCGGCGGATCCAGAGAAAAGAAGATGCCTATTCCTAGCTTTACACCATCTGCTAATGCAGGGAGTAATTGTAAAGGTCCCGCACGAAGAAAGATTCAAGGGGTTTTACTCAAACCTATTCACCGTGCCGAAACCAAATGGGGAAGTAAGGCCCATTTTGGACCTCAAGGCTCTCAACTTCTTTGTAGACGTCCGATCTTTCCGGATGGAGTCGGTTCATTTAGTAAAAAGGTCCCTAAGAAAGGGAGACTATTTAGCGTCTATAGATATCAAGAACGCGTACCTTCATGTGCCGATCTTCGGTCCACACCAAAGGTTCTTATGCTTTGCTGTAGAGGGCAGTCATTTCCAGTTTTTGGCACTGCCTTTCAGTCTGGCCACGGCCCCCAGGGTCTTCACAAAGATTCTGGCCCCAGTGTTGGCTTCCCTAAGATCTCAAGGAGTCTCCGTAATAGGATATCTGGACTATCTACTTCTAAGGGAATGCTCTCGCCCTATACTAATTCTAAACGTGTCAAGAACAGTACGGGTTTTACAACGCCTAGGTTGGGTGCTAAATTTGGACAAGTCAGCTCAAGTCAGACCCAAGCCTTGGTGTATCTGGGTCTGGTCTTGGACACCGCCCAAGAAAGAGTGTTTCTTCCGCCCTTAAAGTGGAACTTGTACAGAAGGTGAAAAAAGAACTAACACCTTCTGTTCGGCTGTGCATGAGTTATTGGGCAAGATGGTGTCATCTTTCAGCGCAGTGCCATATGCACAGTTCCACTCCAGAGTGTTCCAGAACAGTATCCTGAAAGCCTGGGACAAGTCTGCTCGAACCTTGGATCAACCTATGGTTCTATCTCCACAGGTTCTATGGAACCTCTCTTGATGGTTAAGAACCAGCAACTTAAAAAAAGGGAAATCTTTCCCACCAGTGGCCTGGAAAGTGGTAACCACGGACGCCAGTCTTCTCGGCTGGGGAGCAGTCCTAGAGGAAGCATCTGTTCAGGGAGAGTGGTCCCAGACAGAAAGGACTCTGCCCATCAATCTATTGGAGATCCGGGCAGCTTGTCTGGCCCTGCGATTCTAGATGTCCAGATTGCGGGGTTTTCCTGTCAGAGTTCAGTCCAACAACTCCACAGTAGTGGCGTATATCAACCATGAGGGAGGTACCAGGAGTCGGGCAGCCCAATGCGAAGTAAATCATATACTAACCTGGGCAGAAAAACATGTGCCATTTCTGTTGGCAGTGTTTATCCCGGGGGTGGACAATTGGCAGGCGGATTTCCTGAGTCACCAGAAATTGTTACCAGGGGAATGGTCCCTGCATCCCGAGGTTTTTCTACAGATCTGCCAATACCGGGGGACCCCAGATGTGGATCGTCTGGCATCCAGATTCAATGCCAAACTGGACAGGTTTGTATCCAGGACCAAGGATCTGCTTGCTGTCAGGATAGACGCATTAGTGGTTTCTTGGGGTCAGTATTCTCTGATATATGCCTTTCCTCCGATCCAGATTCTGCCGCACTTACTACGCAGAATATGGGAGGAACGAAAGCTGGTGATCTTGGTGCCCCAGCATGGCCCAGGAGATCATGGTGAAATTGGCAGTAGGGGACCCATTGGACCTTCCTTGCCGCCCAGACCTGTTGTCTTAGGGGCCCATATTCCATCCTTCTTTACGGTTGCTGAATTTGATGGCCTGGCTATTGAGACCAGACTATTGAAAGACCGTGGTATTATGGGTTCAGTCTTGTCCACTTTGATAAACGCTAGAAAGTCAGTTTCTAGAGCTATCTATTACAGAGTATGGAAGTCATACATTTCTTGGTGAGAGAAAAGGAAATGGAGCCCCCGTAGGTATACGATTGGAAGAGTTCTCTCCTTTCTCCAAACAGGAGTAGACTTCCAGCTCGCTTTAGGGACAATTAAGGGACAGATTTCGGCCTTATCAGTTTTTTTCCAGAGACCAATTGCATCCCATTCTTTGGTGCGAACCTTTGTCAAGGGAGTAATGCACCTGAGGCCGCTGCTTAAACCAAGTTTATGTCCTTGGGACCTAAATTTGGTACTGTCAGCCTTACAGAATCAGCCCTTTGAACCTATTAGGCATATTCCTTTTGTCCTATTGACCAGGAAATTAGTTTTCCTAGTGGCTATAACATCGGCTAGAAGGGTGTCAGAATTGGTGGGCTTTTCTTGCAAGGAACCTTTTATGGTTCTTCATCAGGACAGAGAGGTCAAGCGTCCTCGCCTGGATTTTCTACCGAAGGTGGTTTCCAAATTTAATTTGAATCAGGATATCATTTTACCTTCCTTTTTTCCAAACCCTAAGACTAGGGAGGAAAGGTCGCTTCAAACACTGGATGTGGTAAGAGCGATAAAGGTTTGCTTGGAAATATCAGCTCCCTTTCGGAAAATTTACTGTTTTTTTGTCTTGCCTGAGGGTCCTAAAAAAGGACAGCCGGCAACAAGTTCTTCTATATCCAGGTGGATTCGCCAGACCATTGTCCAGGCGTATGGATTAAAGCGCAGGGTTCAACCCCCGGGATTTAAGAGCACAATCCACTAGAGGGGTTAGTGCATCATGTGCAGTACGCCAGCAGGTGTCTATGGCTCAGGTTTGCGAAGCAGCCGTTTGGTCTTCAGTTCATACATTCACCAGGTTTTACCAGGTGGATGTGAGATCTCAAAATGAGACTGTTTTTGGCCACAGTGTGTTGCGGGCTGCTTTATAATCTCAGGCCCGTTGGGCTTAGGGATAATGTGTCCCCCCCCTCAGATGCATTGCTTTAGGACATCCCACATAGTCATTATTATGGTGCTTTGTGTCCGATACGATGTACTGATGTACGATAAAGAAAAACTGATTTTTAAAACAGCTTACCTGTAAAATCCTTTTCTTGGAGTACATCACAGGACACAGAGGTGCCTCCCCTCTTTCTGGGATCATCATTGCTTGCTACAAAACTGAGGTCCTTCCGGTATGGGAGGGGTCATATGGGAGGAACCGTCTTACTATTGGTTGCCAGTGTCCAATCACCTAAAGGTAAGCGTATAACCCACAGAGTCATTATTATGGTGCTCTGTGTCCCGTGAAGTACTCCAAGAAAAGGATTTTACAGGTAAGCTGTTTTAAAAATTTGTTTTTTCCCTTTGAACAAGGATGTCCATCCTTTTCCTGGGTCAAGTGACAAATAAGTCTCTAGTATATATACTAAATGTATACTTTCTTAGGAGAAGAAAGTATTAACAGCGCTAACTATGAACTAGCACTATAAAGTGCTTAGACCATCTATTACCCTAATATATACACTATGACCCTTAGTGCAAAAGTATAATATTCACTATGACCCTTAGTGCAAAAGTATGCCTCAATAATGAGGTTCAAATAGTGGTAAAAAAACTGACATCACAAAACTAAAAAAAAGACAAAGCTAAAAAATCCACAATCCTTGTAAAAGTTCGGCAATGGTTTTGGTCCAAGGCAAAATTTCTTCTAAAAGAAAAAAAGTTCCAGATGTCATAAAAAATGGACTATATATATAGCATAATAAATGTATTCAAAACATATCCTTCTATGATGAATCCCGTGCATGCAAGTGACAGCGGTTAAGGAAAAAAGAGCTTCTAATTCAAATGGAGTATATTATCCTTAAGATGATAGACCTTCACCAAATCACCGCGTGATCAGCCCCTTTTGTGTGTATGCTTACTAAAGGTAAGAATTAAAACAGCCTGTAGTCTCCTTCCCCGCAATGATCAGCTCCTCAGCTGCTACCAGTCTCAGTCCTCCATGCTTAAGGTGTTTCAATACCATGGATGTATCATGTAGGAATATAAGGGGAGGCTCTCCATAGTGTTAAACTGTTTATTGCATGAAGTATGAGCCTAAATACTAAAATATAATGCTATAAAATAATTTAAAGTGATAACAGTAGAATACATGTAAATAATAATGTCATAATATAATAATAAATAATCATGCAATATTGCGATGAAATAAAATAAAGTGACAATGTGCAATCACATGATGAATGACCGTATGTTTAAAACACAAAAGTCCATAGGATCATAGAAAGCAATTGATCCAAACTCCTCAAGATAAGGTAAAGTGAAAGTGCTTCAATTTGCTGTGCAAAGTTCAAAATAATGGCAATCTATAAGTGCTCCATAAAAATCATTGCGGTTCGGAAAATGCTGTAAAGGTGATCAAATAACAAGACGCTGTGTTCTCACTCAGGTGCTCCTCCCTAGGTATTGGATGCTCACCTTAGAGTGTGTGACCTTGCTCTTAAGCCTGGTCAATACACGCCTTAGAACCACTTCTGGGTTCAGCAGTATATTTGGAATCCTGGACTGGTCCCCACTTATACCTCGGTATGTCAATAGAGAGAGGAGGACTTCATAATGTAGTATGTTAGAACAATTTATTGAAACACAATATTGCCCCCTGAGGAAGATACAGAAACCCCTTGTATCGACATGCGTTGGGGAAGGGGACAGGACGGAACGTGCGGCAGGCTATCTGCCGGGAATGATCAGCACACCATCCTGTTATCGGACGGTTTTCTCCAACTCATTCACGCTTGTTGTAGAGTGGCGCACTGAAGCGCCTGGCTATTGTGAGTACCCTGTTCGGGATTTTTTATTGTGTTTCAATAAATTGTTTTAACATGCTACACTATGAAGTCCTCCTTTCTCTATTGACATAACGAGGTATAAGTGGGGACCAGTCCAGGATTCCGGATATACTGCTGAACCCAGAAGTGGTTCTAATGCGTGTATTGACCAGGCTTAAGAGCAAGGTCAAATGCTCTAAGGTGAGCGTCCAATACCTGGGGGGAGCACCTGAGTGAGAACACAGCATCTTGTTATTGGATCACCTTCACAGCATTTTCTGAGAATCCCAATTATTTTTATGGAGCACTTATAGATTGCCATCATTTTGAACTTTGCACAGCAAATTGAAGCACTTTCACTTTTCCTTATCTTGAGGAGTTTTGGTCAATTGCTTTCTATGATCCTATGGACTTTTGTGTTTTAAACATACAGTCATTCATCACGTGATTGCACATTGTCACTTTATTTTATTTTATCACAATAGTGCATGATTATTTATTATTATATTATGACATTATTATTTACATGTATTGCACTATTATCACTTATGCCGCGTACACACGGTCGGACTTTCCGGCGGACTTGGTCCGGCACACTTTCTGACGGACTTTGTCCGCCAGGTGCGCCGGACTTTAAAACGGACGGACTTGCCCACACACGACCGGACTTTTCCGGCGGGCTAAGTCCGCCCGTCTTTCCGACGGACTTTCGCCGGAGATACGGCGGACTTTCAGAATGAACGGACTTGCCCACACACGGACAAGTCCGTTCATTTTGAACGTGACTCATGTGCGACGGGACTAGAAAAGGAAATCAATCTTGCCGCTTTTATCGGCAAGATTGACACCTTGCGAGCCCCGTCGCGGGGCATACCAGGCCCTTAGGTCTGGTATAGATTATAAAGGGGAACCCCCTACGCCGAAAAAACGGCGTGGGGCCCCCCTAAAATCCATACCAGACCCCAATCCGAGCACGCAGCCCGGCCGGTCAGGAAAGGGGGTGGGGACGAGCGAGCGCCCCCCCCCCAAACCGTACCAGGCCGCATGCCCTCAACATGGGGGGGTGCTTTGGGGGAGAGGGGCACCCTGCGGGGCCCCCCACCCCAAAGCACCTTGTCCCCATGTTGATGAGGACAAGGGCCTCTTCCCGACAACCCTGGCCGTTGGTTGTCAGGGTCTGCGGGCGGGGGGCTTATCGGAATCCGGGAGCCCCCTTTGATAAGAGGGCCCCCAGATCCCGCCCCCCCACCCTATGTGAATGAGTATGGGGTACATGGTACCCCTACCCATTCACCTAGGGAAAAAGTGTCAATAATAAAACACACTACACAGGTTTTTAAAATAATTTATTAAACAGCTCCGGGGGGGTCTTCCTCCGGCTTCGGGGGTTCCTCTTCTCCCGGCGTCCGGTTGGTTCTTCTCCGCTCTCTTCTCCCGGTGTTCCAGTTCTTCGGCCGGCTCCTCTGCTGTCTTCAGGTAGCTCTCTTGCCAGCAGAGGTCCGGGCTTCTGGGCTTCTGGGCTTCTTGGCTTCTTCCCTCTTCTCTTCTCCAGATGTTGACACGACGCTCTCTCCGGCTGGACTGCTCTCTGAGGGCTCCGTTGTGACTTATATAGGCGGAGACCCCGCCCCCTAATGATGTCACAGTCCCTGGGCATGCTGGGACTGTGACGTTTTAGGGGGCGTGGTCAACATCGCCCGGTGACCACGCCCCCTAAAACGTCACAGTCCCAGCATGCCCAGGGACTGTGACATCATTAGGGGGCGGGGTCTCCGCCTATATAAGTCACAACGGAGCCCTCAGAGAGCAGTCCAGCCGGAGAGAGCGTCGTGTCAACATCTGGAGAAGAGAAGAGGGAAGAAGCCAAGAAGCCCAGAAGCCCAGAAGCCCGGACCTCTGCTGGCAAGAGAGCTACCTGAAGACAGCAGAGGAGCCGGCCGAAGAACTTGAACACCGGGAGAAGAGAGCGGAGAAGAACCAACCGGACGCCGGGAGAAGAGGAACCCCCGAAGCCGGAGGAAGACCCCCCCCGGAGCTGTTTAATAAATTATTTTTAAAACCTGTGTAGTGTGTTTTATTATTGACACTTTTTCCCTAGGTGAATGAGTAGGGGTACCATGTACCCCATACTCATTCACATAGGGTGGGGGGGCGGGATCTGGGGGCCCTCTTATCAAAGGGGGCTCCCGGATTCCGATAAGCCCCCCGCCCGCAGACCCCGACAACCAACGGCCAGGGTTGTCGGGAAGAGGCCCTTGTCCTCATCAACATGGGGACAAGGTGCTTTGGGGTGGGGGGCCCCGCAGGGTGCCCCTCTCACCCAAAGCACCCCCCCATGTTGAGGGCATGCGGCCTGGTACGGTTTAGGAGGGGGGGGGGCGCTCGCTCGTCCCCACCCCCTTTCCTGACCGGCCGGGCTGCGTGCTCGGATTGGGGTCTGGTATGGATTTTAGGGGGGACCCCACGCCGTTTTTTCGGCGTAGGGGGTTCCCCTTCATAATCCATACCAGACCTAAGGGCCTGGTATGCCCCGAGCTCACCGCAATAGGAAAATCTGTTTTTCCTATTGCAGCGAGCGCGAGATGCAATACCCTGCCCTTGCGTCGTATCTGGTCCGTCGGACCAGCATACACACGAGCGGGCTTTCCGTCGGACCAGCACACAGACGAGCGGACTTTCCGCCCGAAACTGAGTCCGACGGATAAATTTAAAACAGGTTTCAAATCTTGGTCCGGCGGACTTTGGGGAAAAAGTCCGCCGGAAAAGTCCGCTGGCGCCTACACACGGGCGGATTGTCCGGCACACTCTGGTCCGCCGGACCAAGTCCGCCGGAAAGTCCGACCGTGTGTACGCGGCATTAAAATTATTTTATAGCATTATATTTTAGTAGAAGTATCATACTTCTGATAGCGCAGCGTATATATACTAGATTGGATTACCCCTGCATGCTGTATGAGACATGTGTAACACTTACAGCTGATTTATAAGAGTAAAGAGTTATTACTGGATTTAGAGTTAGTGGAGGCTTGTAGGACATTTTTTATTTTATTGACCAATAAGTCTCCCTTCCATTTGTTCAATACAGCCTGAAGAAACAAGAATTTCAATGCCAGATCCAGGACCCGATACTCAAACACTGAGAAAACTATGCCCCTCTCCAGTAAGGATACAAGTTCTTTTGCTTTATGTTCTTCCTATGTTCTCCAAATTTGGGTCATGACTCTACAATGAATCAGTGTAAGCAAACTTCAATCAGTTTGCAATTTGGCTACAAGGTAGAGATTAGCTGAGCTGCACATTCAGAAAAGTTGGCAATGGGCATTCCCAGAAATTCAGCAAACTTTCTTCCAGGACCTCACATTTACATAGTAATGCCCCATACACACGGTCGGATTTTCCGATGGAAAATGTCCGATCGGAGCGTGTTGTCGGAAATTCCGACCGTGTGTGGGCTCCATCGGACATTTTCCATCGGATTTTCTGACACACAAAGTTGGACAGCAGGAGATAAAATTTTCCGACAACAAAATCCAATCGCGTCAATTCCGACCGTGTGTGGCCTGTTCCGACGCACAAAGTGCCACGCATGCTCAGAAGAAATTCCGAGACGGGACAGCTCGTTCTGGTAAACTTACGTTCGCAATGGATACAGCACTTTCGTCACGCTGCAATGTTCAAAATGGTTTAATACAGCGCACTCTCTTCTTCTTTATAATGTGACAAGAATGAAGTAATTTTGCTGCTCATATTCACACACACTTCTCACAAATGTTTATTTGTGTATTTTTTGGGGATTCCCTCAATATATTGTTATTAGTTGTCACATCTGACAGTTTTATATCATTTTTTTTTTTTTTTTGTTTAGTTTTGAAGCCTTTTTTTTCTGTAATGTTTGTATTTTTTCAAAGGCTTATCTTTGTTTAATGTTATTTTTCTTTTTACTCCTGAATATTTTTGTGTGTGTTTTGTGTGTCAAGTTACCCCAACACCATTGATATCTTTTATTATTTAATCTCAAGGAGATTGTTTGTTGTTGGTGACCCTTGTTCATTTCACATTGTATATTTGAAATGTACCTGAATCCTCACAAACTGTCATTTTTTAGTAAAACACATAGGAGAGTATAATTCAAAACAAAAATCCTTTATTAAGGGATCAGAACCAAACAAAGAGGAAGGCAACACTGGAGAAACAGGAGAAATTAGTGAAGCCTGGGACCCCCACGGCAGACATCAATTCTTCAACATCAAAATTGGTGGCCTGAGGAGTCCATATGTAAGGGAGGGCAGTCTGGTCCAGAATTCGCAGAGATCTGGATAGCAGCAGATGACATGTGTGTCCCCTGGCTGTGGTACCACAAGAGGCTGCATTTTTTGGCTGACCAGACTGGATCCAGGGTCCTCACTTTCTGGTCTTCCTTTCACGCTTCCTTCTAGGCTGTGGCTGTGCAGTTGGAGAGGTGGCAGGAGGAGGAGTAGGACCTGGAGGAGGAGGAGGAGAAGGAGGAGGACCTGGAGGAGATAGAGGAGGAGGAGCTGAACCTGCAGGAGGAGGAGGAGGACCATCGCAAAGGTGTGTCTGAGGTGTAATTTGGCCCCTCATGCCTTTCTCCAGAGCCTCCGATATGAGGGCCTCACACATGACTTGTTGGCCCTCCTCCATCCTCTGCATTTTATATGCAATGGCGGCAGCAATGTCCTCCTCCACGGTCTGTTGTGCTCCCAGGACTTCTGTAGCCCTCCAAAAGACTCCACCGGTAGCCTCCTCTAGGGCACTCCTCCTCCTGCCACTTTCTCTTTCCAGGGGGGGTGGAGGGACCTGCAGATCAGCCAGCCGGCTCGGCCCGGCCACCTCCTGGCTGCGACTTCCCTGTGTATGAAAAGGGACATGGTTGTAATGTTTTGCATCATCAATCACAATCCTAAATTAGTACTCCCAACTAACATCTAGTTAACATCATTGATTGGACAAGCAGAAATATTTAGAGGAATGCTATACCTGGCTCAATCTGGGCTCCTCCACATGTTGCCTGGAAGGCCCAGGTTGGGCGTCAGAAGCCTCAGCCGGGGGGGAAGGAAGCGTGGAAGGAAGACTGGAGAGGGATGGCCTGGGTTCAGTCTGGCCTGCCAGAAAATGCAGCCTGTCGTAGTACAACATCCTGGGGACATAGATGTCATCTGCTGCTCCGGATCTCTGTGAATCCAGGACTTTCTTGCGCTCCCTTAGATATGTACTCCTCAGGCCACCAATTAATTTCTTTAAATAGGTGATGTTTGCCGTGGGGATCATCTGCTTCACAATTTCACACAATTGGACCAGTGCTGCCTTCCTCTTTGCTTGGTTCTTGTAATGTGGGTGTTTAATCTCCCACAGACAGGGCAGCTCCCTTAGCATATCTATGAATACTGACATGAAGTCATTATCTTTGAGTACCATATCCATGTTCACTGCAAGACACAACACAAGACAAAGCCTAATGTCAGACAAAACTCTCCTAATCTTGTTACAATATAGGCCTCAATGTAGAAGCAGTATAGGCACAAGTTTGTCTCTTACCTTCGTTCTTACGATCGGCGCGTCCAATGCTCCTTCCTCCGCTCACAGATCGTACGTAATACGCACGCGTGTTACGCTTTATACACACTGCGCATGCGTGTAACTCCGCCCGCCCCGACGTTCTTTCTAGTCTATTCCCCGCCCCTTTTCGTTCAGCGCAGTGGGGGAAGAGCACATGGCGGAGTCACAGCAGGTGTGTGCTAATTGCAGGAACGAGGAGGAGGAGGAGGAAAGCCCGGATCCGGACACTTCCCGATCCAGAAGGAGACGTTTTAAGGCAACAAATATGTCCTTTGGGGAGATGTTGGAGATGGTCAACATCATGAAGAAGTCCGACTATGACGGGAAGTATGGGCCTTACCCCAACCCGAACATCCGAAAGGCCAAGATCATGGCAAAAGTAGTCAGGAGTCTTGAGAGGAATTTCGGGGTCCGAAGATCAAAAGATCAGCTCAGGAAGCGGTGGTCGGACCTGAAATTAAGAGAGCCAGAGCAGTACCGAAAGATCCGGAGAGTGCTGCAATAAAGTAAGTAGTTGTGCTGTGTTCCTATTCTTTCTGTCTTTATTCCGTTCGTTCTGCTCCATATGCTTTTAGTAATTGTAACGTTTAAAAGGGCAACTTTAATGTTCATGGGCCCATTATTCGTTCGTATCAAAATTTTTCTTTGGGCCTCTAAAACACCATTGTTTAGGCCATATGCATTTTCCCACATTTTTTTGGGCCTATTTGTTTGTGTAGATGGGTTTGTTACTAGAATGAAATGCCAACTAGATTGTGTGTAAGGAGAAGACACTGAGCAGCTGTTTTCACATCTGGACACTGGAGCACTAGTGTGGGACCCCAGAACAACATTTTTATTAGGGGGGGCCACACAGGTGCTCCAGTGTATACTATAGGGGTGTCTCCATCTGTGAAGTTTGTACTAAATCGGTAAAGTATTGCAGCTTGACAAAGGGCAATAAAAAAAATACATCTTGGCTAAAATAGACAATTGTACCCCACTTCCAAGCAATGTTTGCTATTTCTAGTTCTGCCATCAAATATCTGTGTGCTAATTATACCATTTTTGTTTTACATAGGGGAGAAAAGACTCGGAGGACACCCCTCATCCGAGGAGACCAGAGACCCCCCACCTATGGAAGAAGGTGAAATACCCCCAACCCAAGCTGAGCAGGAGGAAGAAGAAGACGTGGTGGAGATTGGCACCACAACAGGTGAGTGTCTGCGACCACAGGCTCAGGTTACCGATATGGATGGTGGCAGATTTTTGAGACCTGTTTTTGTTTTGTTTCTCTCTTTTTAGGTGATCGTGAGGTTGTGGATCCAGAACGCTTTACTTCAGAAAGTGCCCAGATCCTGATCGGGGAGATCATGGGGTGTAATCTCCAATTGCACAACATACAGCAAAAAATCAATGATGTTATTAAAAAAAATAATAACATCATTGATGTTTTGGGGCGAATTTAAAACCCCACAAAATGTATTTTTGGGATTGTGTTCCAATTTTTAAATTCTTTTTGCAATGTTTTGAAAAGCCAAATTTGGAGGATGCACACAGTGTATCAACATGTGCTATCTGCCATCACGGGAGATCAATGGACGCGTTTTGGGGGTGCAACCCCTTCCTCAATTATAAAGTAGCGTTGAGGAAGGGCTTGCTCCCCAAAACACGTCCCTTGATCCCCCCTGATGGCAGGTCGCACATGTTGACATTCGGAACTTGGTGTGCATCTTCCAAATTTGGCTTTTCCAGGGGTGATTTCCCCCCATCTGAACGCTATATCAAACCCAGTTCCTAAATACTGATGTCTGATATAGCCTTCAGGTTTTACCTAATGTGAACTTTGTAAGTTCAAGTTTTTTGGCTTTCTTTTGGGTTTTACACATGCCTGTTTTATCTTAAATGGACATTTTGATTTTTGATAATGCTACAGTAAAAATTGTTATACAACAAACATGTTGGTTTGTTTTAAAAACCTTTGGTAAATGCACATGTGATTGTGCAGGTATAAAAAAGTTGCTTACTCAAGAATGTGTGGATTATTGTCTCAACACTACAACACTTTTGGGGTGATGTAATAGCTGTTTAATGCAAAAATGGGGGTTATTTCCTAAAGGCAAATCCACTTTGCACTACAAGTGCAGTTTCAGTGCAGTTGCAAGTGCACTTGTAGTGAAATGTGTTTTTGAATTTAGGAAATACCAGCCAACAGTGTTTTTTATAAGGTTACCCAATCACGACATTTTCTACACTCAACACATTTCTGTCAGGGTCAGCTAAAACAAACACAAGCAGTAAATGTCCACAAAGAATTTCTTTTGTTTTTTTTTATTAGAAAAAGGCTTCACATATTGTCTGGCATATTGATAGCCCCCCTACCCGCAAAGAACTCCAGGTATCGTAACCGGACATCACGGGCACTCAGGGAGGGCAAGCCAGGACGGCCACTTTCAAGCGCCATCAGGGTTGTTGGATGTAGGATTCCGGCCTCAGGCCCAACTGAGCCAGCATAGTTGGCAGAATGTTTTCTTAAAAAATTATGGAGAACACAGCACGCAAGTATTATATGGTTCAGTTTATACTCCGCCATATGGATGGGTGTTAGAAATAGTCGGAACCGGCTGGCCAGGATTCCAAATGTGTTCTCCACCACTCTTCGGGCTCTGGCCAGCCGGTAATTAAAAACCCTCTGTTCCGGGGTGAGGGTCCTCATCGGGAATGGCCGCATCAGGTGATCCCCCAGCGCAAACGCTTCATCAGCAACGAACACAAATGGGAGACCTTCAACATTGTCCTCTGGAGCTGGCAAGTCCAAGCTGCCATTCTGGAGATGCCTGTAGAACTCCGTCTGGGCATTGACTCCACCATCGGACATCCAGCCATTCTTCCCCACGTCCACATACAAGAAGTCGTAATTAGCCGACACCACCGCCAACATCCCTATACTATTAAACCCCTTGTAATTATAATAGTACGATCCCGAGTTGGGTGGTGGGACGATGTGGACGTGTTTCCCATCAATTGCCCCTCCGCAGTTAGGAAAGTCCCACCGCTGGGCAAAGTGGGAGGCCACAGTCTGCCATTCCTGTGGCGTGGAAGGAAACTGTTGAGGAAAAAACAATAAACATTACTATTTTTTCACAGAAACATGGCAAGCAGATTAGACACAAACATTATGGGGCAACCTCCAGATAGCATTTCTTAAGGGGAATTTAACAACGCCAAAGTAAAAGGTACACCTATCATATTCCCCCCCCCCCTCTCATGGGCCATTTCTAACATTATAGGGGGGGGGGAACTCTTGGACAGGTAACCCTCTTCGCTTCATTGAGAGATGAATGCCTAAATACAGGGTATTACTTGGAACAGCCCCTCCTTAGTTACACTATTGGCAGCCCACTGGACAGGTAAGAAGTGTCATAATACAAAGATATAAATACACACTGTACACATTTGAGGACATTTGGACATTCTGCTATTACCTATCAAGATAATAATAGGATACAAAAACTTTAAACAGTACCATTGTAAAGTATACAGGCAGGCCCTTGCACTACATGCTTTGGGGAATTCATCCATAAATCTGACCAGTAAAGAGATGGGTATAGTGTGTATGGGTTTGGCAAAGTCAGCAGATAGATGATTGAGGATAGACAATTGGGATCAGCTGACTTAGCAGTTGGGGGGAGGGAGGGTTACTAAAAATTATTTGGGGACACCACAAAAAAAAGCGTCTGCCACTCTGCATGAATTTAAATCAAAAATAACATTTCCAAACATTTTAGGGGGTGTTTGGGGTAAAGCACTACTATGGAGCTGATAAAATACATTTTTAAGTGACTACATGAGGTGAATATAGGGCAGGAGACACCATGCTGGGGAGGTTAGTGAAGGGCAAATATGTATGAAGGACATAAAATAATAATTACATAAAAATCCAGCATGCATGAGAACAAAGGGGACATTCACAGCATATTACAATCATGGTAATTAGGGAATGAGGAAAGAAATACAATATATTAGCAAACATTCAATACTATAAAATGTGATATTAAAGGATAAAAATCTTACCTTCATATACTCCTTCTGAAGGACCTGGATGATGGCAGAACAGGTCTCTGGGATAATGATCCCCAGAGCCTGGGGGGAGATGCCTGTCGAGAACTTGAGGTCCTGCAGGCTTCTCCCTGTGGCCAAATACCGCAAGGTAGCGACCAACCTCTGCTCCGGAGTGATGGCTTGCCTCATGCAGGTATCCTGCCTGCTGATATAGGGGGTCAGCGAAGCCAACAAACGGTGAAACACGGGGTCCGTCATCCTGAGAAAGTTCCTGAAATCATCAGGATTATTCTCACGGATCTCACAGAGCAAAGGCATATGAGAGAACTGGTCACGCTGAAGCAACCAATTCTTGGTCCATGAACTCCTCCCCACCCTGTTCATGGACTGGATTTGTGTCAAGGTCAGGACCCCAACACCAAGCCCCCGCACAGCACGAACTCTACGAGGAGTACGCATATGAAACATGGCTAGAAAACGGTCGGCTGCTCAGAACGAAGTAACAGAACGCACTGAAGAACAGCAAGGCCTGTGAAGAGCGACCTGAAAAACAGCAACGAGCAGGCAAGATCACACAGAAAACCCTGATACGAACTGACTGCACGCACTGAAGAGCAGATACAAACCCACAAGCACAAACTGAACGGCAGAAAACGATCTGAAAGCCACGAGTCTGAAAAAGCGCGAATCGTCTCTCACCAAACTTTTACTAACACGAGATTAGCAAAAGGAGCCCAAAGGGTGCCGCGCTTGGTTCTGAACCAGCCTTTTCTAGTCTCGTCGTACGTGGTGTCGTTTGTGCGACCGTGTGTAGGCAAAACAAGTTTGAGCCAACATCCGTCTGAAAAAATCCTAGGATTTTGTTGTCGGAATGTCCGAACAAAGTCCGACCGTGTGTACGCCCCATAAGTCTGGTTGAAAAAAGACAAGTCCATCTAGTTCAACCAAAAAAAAAAGGAAACAAAAAGATACAATCCTATATACACCAGGGGCATTGCTAGGTCTACAAAAGATCTGGGGCTAGAGCCCATAGCAGCGAAGTGAACAAGATCATACGTTTGGGCAGTATACACATGTATATAATATACGTGTGTGTATATAACAGACAGCATTCAAACGCCTTAAATTGTTCACTCTTTGTTATATTGCAGCCATTTGCTAAAATCATTTAACCACTTGAGCCCCGGACCATTATGCTGCCTAAGGACCAGAGGTCTTTTTCCAATTTGGCACTGCGTCGATTTAACTTTTAATTGCGCGATCATGCAATGCTGTACCCAAACAAAATTTGCGTCCTTTTCTTCCCACAAATAGAGCTTTCTTTTGATGGCATTTGATCACCTCTGCGGTTTTTATTTTTTGCGCTATAAATGGAAAAAGACCGAAAATTTTGAAAAAAAATTATATTTTCTAATTTTTGTTATAAAAAAAATCCAATAAACTCAATTTTAGTCATACATTTAGGCCAAAATGTATTCGGCCACATGTCTTTGGTAAAAAAAATGTCAATAAGCGTATATTTATTGGTTTGCGCAAAAGTTATAGCGTCTACAAACTAGGGTACATTTTCTGGAATTTACACAGCTTTTAGTTTATGACTGCCTATGTCATTTCTTGAGGTGCTAAAATGGCAGGGCAGTACAAAAACCCCCCAAATGACCCCATTTTGGAAAGTAGACACCCCAAGGAAATTGCTGAGAGGCATGTTGAACCCATTGAATATTTATTTTTTTTGTCCCAAGTGATTGAATAATGACAAAAAAAAAAAAAATATTTACAAAAAGTTGTCACTAAATGATATATTGCTCACACAGGCCATGGGCCTATGTGGAATTGCACCCCAAAATACATTCAGCTGCTTCTCCTGAGTATAGGGATACCACATGTGTGGGACTTTTTGGGAGCCTAGCCACGTACGGGGCCCCGAAAACCAATCACCGCCTTCAGGATTTCTAAGGGCATAAATTTTTGATTTCACTTCTCACTACCTATCACAGTTTTGAAGGCCATAAAATGCCCAGATGGCACAACCCCCCCCCAAATGACCCCATTTTGGAAAGTAGACACCCCAAGCTATTTGCTGAGAGGCATGTTGAGTCCATGGAATACTTTATTTTTTGACACAAGTTGCGGGAAAGTGACAATTTTTTTTTTTTTGCACAAAGTTGTCACTAAATGATGTATTTCTCACACAGGCCATGGGCATATGTGGAATTGCACCCCAAAATACATTTAGCTGCTTCTCCTGAGTATGGGGATACCACATGTGTGGGACTTTTTGGGAGCCTAGCCACATACGGGGCCTTGAAAACCAAGCACCGCCTTTAGGATTTCTAAGGGCGTAATGTTGTGATTTCACTCCTCACTACCTATCACAGTTTTGAAGGCCATAAAATGCCAAGATGGCACAAAACCCCCCCAAATAACCCCATTTTGGAAAGTAGACACCCCAAGCTATTTGCTAAGAGGCATATTGAGTCCATGGAATATTTTATATTTTGACACAAGTTGCGGGAAAGTGACAATTTTTTTTTTTTTTTTTGCACAAAGTTGTCACTAAATTATATATTGCTCAAACATGCCATGGGCATATGTGGAATTACACCCCAAAATATATTCTGCTGCTTCTCCTGAGTACGGGGATACCACATGTGTGGGACTTTTTGGGAGCCTAGCCGCATACGGGGCCCCGAAAACCAAGAACCGGCTTCAGGATTTCTAAGGGCGTTAAGTTGTGATTCCACTCCTCACTACCTATCACAGTTTTGAAGGCCATAAAATGCCAAGATGGCACAAAACCCCCCCAAATGACCCCATTTTGGAAAGTAGACACCCCAAGCTATTTGCTGAGAGGCATGGTGAGTATTTTGCAGCTCTCATTTGTTTTTGAAAATGAAGAAAGACAAGAAAAATGTATTTTTTTTTCTTTTTTCAATTTTCAAAAGTTTGTGACAAAAAGTGAGGTCTGCAAAATACTCACTATACCTCTCAGCAAATAGCTTGGGTCTATTTTCCAAAATGGGGTCATGGGGGGGGGGGGGGGTGTGCCATCTGGGCATTCCATGGCCTCCGAAACTGTGCTAGGCAGTGAAGAGTGAAATCAAAAATTTACGCCCTTAGAAAGCCTGAAGGCGGTGCTTGGTTTTCGGGGTCCCGTGCACGGCTAGGCTCCCAAAAAGTCTCACACATGTGGTATCCCCATACTTAGGAGAAGCAACAGAATGTATTTTGGGGTGTAATTTCACATATTCCCATGGCATGTTTGAGAAATATATCATTTAGTGACAACTTTGTGCAAAAAAAAAAAAAATATTTGTCTCTTTCCCGCAACTTGTGTCACAATATAAAATATTCCATGGACTCGACATGCCTCTCAGCAAATAGCTTGGGGTGTCTACTTTCCAAAATGGGGTCATTTGGGGGGGGTTTGAACTGTCCTGGCATTTTATGCACAACATTTAGAAGCTTATGTCACACATCACCCACTCTTCTAACCACTTGAAGACAAAGCCCTTTCTGACACTTTTTGATTACATGAAAAAATTATTTTTTTTTGCAAGAAAATTACTTTGAACCCCAAACATTATATATTATTTTAAAGCAAATGCCCTACAGATTAAAATGGTGGGTGTTTCATATTTTTTTTTCACACAGTATTTGCGCAGCGATTTTTCAAACGCATTTTTTGGGGAAAAAACACACTTTTTTAAATTTTAATGCACTAAAACACACTATATTGCCCAAATGTTTGATGAAATAAAAAAGATGATCTTAGGCCGAGTACATGGATACCAAACATGACATGCTTTAAAATTGCGCACAAACGCGCAGCGGTGACAAAATAAATACATTTTTAAAAGCCTTTAAAAGCCTTTACAGGTTACCACTTTAGATTTACAGAGGAGGTCTACTGCTAAAATTACTGCCCTCGTTCTGTCCTTCGCGGTGATACCTCACATGCATGGTGCAATTGCTGTTTACATTTGACGCCAGACTGACGCTTGCGTTCGCCTTTGCGCGAGAGCAGGGGGGGACAGGGGTGCTTTTTTTTTTTTTTTTTTTCTTTATTATTTTTTTGCTTTTTTATCTTATTTTTAAACTGTTCCTTTCATTTTAATTATTTTTTATTAATTTTATTGTTATCTCAGGGAATGTAAATATCCCCTATGATAGCAATAGGTAGTGACAGGTACTCTTTTTTTAAAAAATTGGGCTCTATTAGACCCCAGATCTCTCCTCTGCCCTCAAAGCATCTGACCACACCAAGATCGGTGTGATAAAATGCTTTCCCAATTTCACAATGGCGCTGTTTACATTCGGCAAAATCTAAGTCATGAAATGCTCGTAGCTTCCGGTTTCTTAGGCCATAGAGATGTTTGGAGCCATTCTGGTCTCTGATCAGCTCTATGGTCAGCTGGCTGAATCACCGGCTGCATTTTCAGGTTCCCTGTTGGGACAGGAGAGCCAGAGAAAAACATGGAAGACGGTGGGGGGGGCATTCTCTCCCACTGCTTGCAAAAGCAGTCTAGAGGCTAATTAGCCATTAGGATTGCTTTTACATGAAAGCCGACCGCTGGCTGAAAAGAATGATACCAAGATGATACCTAAACCTGCAGGCATCATTCTGGTATAACCACTCAAAGTCCAGCAACATACCAGTACGTTGCTGGTCCTTTTTGGGCATATATTGTAAACTTTTTTTTCATGCAGCCTGTGGGCTGAACGAAAAAAAGATATTGATCGGTGGGTATGCCCACCATTAGAATACCTCCCTTCATCCACCCACTTCTAATGATGGGCATACATGCACCATTTATATATGCCGAAGCATGGGGGCATCCTCCCGCAAAAGGCAGGAGCAAATTGCTCCTCCACCCACTGCTGCCCCCACGCTTCGGCATATATGCTGAAGCATGTAACTGTGGTGGTGAAATCACCTCCGACAGCGCTGGAGTCACGGCTTTATATATCGTGGGAGCAAACGCTGTTGCTGTCAAGATAAATAAATCCGCGCTGCAACTGAATGGCGTACCTGAAAACAATAAAATGGTTACCAACAAAACACAGTAAACGGTAAAGTATAAAAAATCTGAAAAGCAAACATGGTAAAACATAATAACAATAAAACATTGCAGAATAGAATAGAGTAAAAAAGAGCAGAACAATAGAGAGAGAATAGAGAGAGAGAGAACAATAAAACAACAACTATTTTTGTTTTTTTTATTTTATTTTTTTTGTGTTTTTATTTTTTTTATTTTTTTTTTATTTTTTTTTTTTACACTTTTTTTTAGTAACTTTTAACTTTTGTAACTCGTTCCAGGTTTGGGTCTCTCAAAATGCAATGGCATCTTGGGAGACCCTGTGTTAGTGTGCCTAGTCTGTGCAGTGCTGAACCCTACGCTAATACTCAACTAATGTATGGTAGCATTCAAAGCATTCACCAATGCAAAGACCAGGATTGTCAGGACAGAAGGGACAATAATAGCGGGTGTCACGCCTAAATCCGCGCTTGCTGCAGACACGACATCTTTTTTGGGGGGCTCGTTGGGTAGGGGTACTCGGGATGGCATAAAGAAAATGCCTCTCATGCAGCCGGCTTACTGCATTTGGTTGGGGAAGGTGAGGTGGAGCACCGTCTGGAAACAGAAGGGCTCTGACGATCTCTTCCTGGAATTTAAGGAAGGATCCAGTCCGTCCTGAAGCTCTGTATAGCACATGAGCATTCAGCAAAGCCAATTGAAATAAACAGACACTTTTTTGTACCAGCGTCTGGCCTTACGGGTAACTAGGTACGGTGCCAACAACTGGTCGTTGAGGTCCACCCCTCCCATATTAAGGTTGTATTCGTGGACACAGAGGGGTTTCTCCACAACACCAGTCACCGTAGGAATTTGGGTCGTCGTGTCTGCATGAAGGGAGGTAAGAACTAAAACATTCTTCTTATCCCTCCACTTCATAGCGAGCAAATTATTATACTTCAAGCAGGCTCTCTCCCCCAGCCTAAGACGGGAATCTACAAGCCGCTGGGGAAAGCCCCGGTGATTAGGTCGCATGGTGCCACATGCTCCAATCTGCTGATCAAACAAGTGACTAAAAAGTGGCACGCTCGTATAATAATTGTCCACGTACAAGTGGTACCCCTTTCCGAATAAGGGTGACACCAAGTCCCACACTATCTTGCCAGCGCTTCCTATGTAGTCAGGGCAGTTTGTCGGCTCTACGTGACTATCTTTTCCCTCGTAAACCATAAAACTACATGTATAGCCTGTGGCCCTGTCACAGAGCTTATACATCTTGACCCCGTATCTGCCACGCTTGCTGGGAAGGTACTGTTTGAATGACAAGCGGCCAGAAAATTTAATCAGGGACTCATCAATGCAGACAACTTGATGGGGGGTAAACAAGTCTGCAAAACGTTGGTTGAAGTGGTTTACGAGGGGCCGAATTTTGTAGAGCCGATCGTATGCAGGGTCTCCACGAGGACGACAGAGTTCATTGTCGTTGAAGTGCATGAACCGCAAAATCTGCTCGTATCGTGCCCTGGCCATGGAAGCAGAGAACAAGGGTGAATGGTAAATTGGGTCAGTGGACCAATATGACCGCAACTTACTCTTTTTATTCAACCCCATGAGGAGGGAAAGGCCCAGAAAGGTCTTAAATTCGGAGACCGTAATTGGTCTCCAATCTCTGGCAAGGGAGGACTGGGGATTAGCGGCGATGTGTTGACCAGCGTATAAATTGCTTTGGTCCACAATAGATCTATAGAGATCTTTGGTGAAAAACAGTGAATAAAAATCCAGTGGCGTAAAGTCAACTGTTTCCACCTGAATTCTGGGTTGGCCAGTGAAAGGGGGAAGTACGGGTGCTGCAGAAGTGGTGGGTTCCCAATTTGGATTGGCCAATGCAGCAGGAAGGGCACTATGGGCACGACGGGCCTGTCTTTGTCTTCTTGGTGGCAGCGGGACACTACTAGTGCTTGCCACCTTGCCAGCTTGAACTGCACTTATGGGACTCGCCACGTCACCACGTGATACTGCAGTGCTGGATGTACGACCAGGGTGTACTAGGCCGCTGGTGCTTGCCAGTTCACCAGAAGGAATAGCGGTGCTAGTACTGCTCTGCTCCATACGAGAGCCCTGCGGTTCTTGCACTTCAAGGACAGAAGAAGAAGATTGGGGTCTGGTACGCCTGACCCTAGCAGGGACCACAACTCTGTCGTCAGAGCTATCTGTCATGGAGCCGCTGTCCTCTACAGGATCGTATTCTGAGCCTGAATCTGACAGATGAGTGACTTCCTCTTCACTATCTGTCATACTCAGAAACGTGTAGGCCTCTTCACTAGTGTACCTTCGATTTGCCATTTTGGGCTCTAAATTTAGGGGTACACTAGTGAGACTCACAGGCAAAAAAGCTCCTGACTGTCAGCGACTGTATCAAAACGCTACCAAAAAACTGTTAGCGATCGCAGGGATCAGGCTTGACTCTGCGAACGCTGCAGTTATGTATGCTTAGTGTTTTGTAAGTGTCAGTGATCGATCGATACTGCACTTGGGTGGGCTGGGCAGGGCTGGGCCGAGGAGCAAAACGCAGGTGCGAGCAGGTATCTGGGCTGATCCCACTAACACTGCGTTTCAGGGAACCCTAAACTGCTGGGGAGTATAGATCTGATCGGATCAGATATCGATCCGCTCAGATACTATAGCACTAAGGGAGGTGTATGCTGCGTGCGTGGGTTTTAGCGGTACTGGCGCTAACCTGACGCTGCCTGGGGCGACGCAGACCTAAGCTGACCCTAAAAATGTAATTTATATCACCGCCGGGCAATTAGGGGGTTAAACCTTTATAGGGTAATAAACGGCGGGTGCCCTAAAACTATAATAAACTATAATAAACTGTAATAAACTGTAATAAACTACAAAAAACAAACTAGCTAACCAGCATCACCCGTAACACTTATACGGTGATCGCTGGTGAAAGGGTTAACTAGGGGGCAATCAAGGGGTTAAAACCTTTAGCAGGTAGTATATGGGGGTCCCTGTCGCTATAAAACACTGACAGCGAACCTATATACTTACCTCCCTAACTAGCGTCACCTGTGTCACTAATACAGCGATCAGAAAAACGATCGCTTAGCGACACTGGTGACGGGGGGTAATCAAGGGGTTAACTTTTATTAGGGGGGGGGTTAGGGGGGTACCCTGGACCTAAGGGGGGGTACCCTAGACCTAAAGGGGGCTAACCTAACTGCCCTAACACTTGTAACTGACAAACTGACACCAATGCAAAAAAAAAAATGCTATTGGTGTCAGAGTGACAGGGGTTACAGGGGGGTGATCGGGGGGTGATCGGGGGGTGATGGGGGGTGACAAGTGTGCCTGGCGTGCTCTACTGTTAGTGTAGTGTTGTGCAGACTTACTTGATGTCTTCTCTCCTCGGTGCCGGATCGAAAAGACCGGCTCGAGGAGGGATGACATCACTTCCTTTCCCTCTGTTTACATTACAGAGGGAAAGGAAGCATTCTCATTCGCCGGGAGCGATCGGGAGGGGGTGGTCAACAATGGATGGCCTCCCCCTCACCTCTCATCGCCCGGGAAGAAATGGCGACCGCCTCGGGCACCGGGGGGGGGGACCGATCGGACCCCCCACCTGCGGAAGGCAAATCACGTACATGTACGTGATTTTGCCTGTCCGTGCCACCTTGCCGACGTACATCGGCGTGAGGCGGTCGTCAAGTGGCTAAACAGGTAAAAAAAATTTAGAGTGTTGCCTATGGAGATTTTTAAGTACCGTAGTTTCGGTGTTGAAAGTGAAAAACTCAGTGGAAGGCCTGTTTCCGTCTCTGTGCCTGCAAATGTGAAAGCCATCCATGACATTGATCATGGAGGCCCACCAAATGTCAGCCAAAAGTATTGCTACATATCTGGGAATATCACGTGAGAGAGTTGGTGCCATTATCCACAACGACTTGGAAACGAGAAAGCTTGCAGCACAGGGGTTCCCAAAACTTTTGACTTTTTCAGGCACAGAGACAGAAACAGGCCTTCCACTGGGTTTCTGACTTAACACCGAAATGGCCAGTTTTAAAATTGACAACCAACTGCTGCATATGAAGTGATACTGTCACCCAAAGTTTGTGACATTTCATCACGGATCTGCTTTGCATCTTTCGCTTGGAGAAACAAGAACTTGATTATGGTCCTATACTCTTCCACATTGAATTTTTCTGGAGGTGCTGCCATGTTCAATTTTGACCTGAAAAAGAAAGATAAATCATAGGTAGATGATTTTTGCACAATTGTATACAAATAAATTGGCCAGTACACCCTGCAATTTACACCTTACTAGCTCAATTTTTTCTGGGTAAGGCTCAATACATATCAGCACCCCCTCATACTAATTGGTCAACAGTTTGAGGACCCCTGGCTATCACATTTATATGAGCTTGTTGGACATGCCATTCCAAAACCATGGCCATTAATATGGAGTTGCAGTACAACCACCACCACCTTTATTTCTATTAAATCCTCCACATTTCTGAGTGGGCTTTCCACCATTTCTATGACTTCAGACTGTAAGCTTACTGTGGCTGAGTGCGGGGTGTACCAAGATGGCCATCACGGAACGTCACTTCCGTTACAAGTTTTGGTCGCCTTATCTGACAGAACACCTGCATTGTTAATATGTTACAAAGCCTCCACCATTATAATCATAGAGTTTAATGGCCATTAATATGGAATTGCAGCACAACTACCACCACCTTTATTTCTATTAAACCCTCCACTTTTCTGGGCAGGCTTTCCATGATTTCTATGATTTTGGAGTGTATCTGTTGGTATTTGTGCCTGCTCATGTCTTTATGGAGCTTGCCTTTGTACTCAGGGGCACAGTTATGCTGGAACAGAAAAGAGCCTTCACTAAACTAATACTGCAGGGTTGAAAGCAAAATAGACTACCATGTCTTTGTATACTACATCAATAGCAGTCATCTCTATTGGAAGCAGCTGAATCATTTGAAGGGGGTGCCAGATACTTTTGGCCATATAGTAGAAATGAAGGGCAGGTGCCCAGAAACTTTGTGCCATAATGGTAATTCTTGTTGGGAATTCAAGGAGAACCCTTGGTGTTGCAAAGTCCCAGAACTAACCAGTAAGCTGTCATGTTTACTTGTTTTTAATTTTGTTTCTCATTTGTATAACGTCCTCTAAGTGACCGATCACACATATTCCAGTGATGACGATCATATTCTAATGGAAACTTTGTGATTGTGTTTCATTTTAGAAACGTCCTCTGGTGAAAATGGTTTCTGCAAAGCATGTTCTAGGGATATTCACCCGAGAGCATCCAGATCTGTACCAGTGGCTGGTCCGTTTTCTTCTCAGCATTTCTGTAGTGAAAGATGTCCGCCCGGTCGTTATCACCAACAACTTCTTTGAGTTTCAGCAAGAGGAGTTCAAATGTAGCTTTGCCATCCTCTACCACTCCAAGAGAAGAGGAAGACTCAACGTCACAGACGTCACAGACTCTCTGTACGACAGGGAGCTCCAACATCTCAATGAAACTTTTGGTGAGCTACTAATCTATATAGTCCAATAAATTATAGACACATTGATGTAGCAACATTAAACCACCTATAAACACTATGTTGTTTACAACTATGACATTGAATCCTTATGGATAGCAAATTTATTCACTACAGCTGGCATTAGCATCAGATTAGGTGGATCTATGCATGTAGATGTTTGCCATGAATTACTCATTTATCTGGACAAATTTATATAGGGGTCTTTTGTAATGGCATACTTAGTATCAGGGGCATAACTAGAAATAGCAGGGCCCCATAGCAAAATGTTGTATGGGGCCCCCCTGCAAACAGCCCCCCCCCCCCACAGCTGCCCTAGTGTCAATGCAGCATGACCTGTGCCACATACAGCGTGACCTGTGCACAATGCAGCGTGACCTGTGCCACATACAGCGTGACCTGTGCCACATACAGCGTGACCTGTGCATAATGCAGCGTGACCTGTGCACAATGCAGCGTGACCTGTGCATAATGCAGCGTGACCTGTGCCCCATACAGCGTGACCTGTGCCCCATGCAGCGTGACCTGTGCCCCATTCAGCGTGACCTGTGCCCTATACAGCATGACCTGTGCCCCATACAGCGTGACCTGTGCCCAATACAGCCTGGTCTGCCTGTGCCCCATACAGCCTCACCTATGCAGAGGAAGAGGCAAGCCACCCAGATCAGCAGAGAGCGGGATTGCCCGCTGTAATAGCTTTCATTTGAATTTCCCGTCTTCCCGGGGCTCATCGTCACATAGCCCCACCTCTTGGCCCGACGCCTTTCATGACGTCACATGTCCCGCATTGGATCGGCGTTCCATCTATCAAAGGCGCCGGGCCAAGAGGTGGAGCTACGTGACGTGAGCCCCGGGAACACTGGAAGTTCTAATGAAAGCTCTTACATCGGGCAATTCAGCTCTCTGCTGATACGGACAGCTCGCCTCTTCCTTTCCTCTCTCTTCCCCTGGCTGGGAGACTGTCCCGGCGGTGCTCTTATCCTCACTGGGCCCCACTCGGCTGCGGGCCCCATAGCGCCCGCATGGGTCGCTATGGTGGTAGTTACGCCCCTGCTTAGTATATTTGACAGCTGGGGTGGATAATTTTTAAATGAATAATAGTTGTGGCCAGTTGTTGGAGAAAGGTTTCCTTATAATGATATTTGACAGGAAAAAAAAAACATTTCCATTGGTGGTCAGTGGAGAAGTGTGCCTTACATTGGTGGTCAGCAGAAGTAGGGTCCCCTTACATGTATGGTTAGTGGGGATGAACCCTCTTACATTTGTGCTTGGTGGAGAATGGCTCTCTTATAGAGGAAGAGAAGGGCTTCCTTACAATTATCGTAAGAGACCATGCTGGTCAATGGGTAAAGACCCCATACATTGGTGATCAGTGAGAGAATGGCCTCCTTACATTGGTGGATAGTGGTATAATGCCCCCTTTCATTGGTAGTCTATTGTGTAATGCTCTCTTACAATTGTGATCACTGGTGTAATGCCCTCTTACTTCCATGGTCAGTGGAGAATGGACCCCATACATTCTTGATCAGTGGAGTAGGACCACCTTACATTAGTGTAGTGCCAGCTTACAATGGAGAACAGTGTATAGTCCCACCTTACATTGATGTCCAGTAAAGAATTGTTCTCTTGCATTGATGGTTAGTGGAGTAAGAGCCCTCCTAAATGTATATATTATTCAGTGGAGGAAGGGCTTCCTTCCATTGGTGGTAAGCTCCACTTACATTGTTGCTTGGTGGGATTGGACCCCTTACATTGATGGTCAGTGGAAAAGTATCATCTTAGTTTGGTGATCAGTGGGAAGAATTCAAACACTTAAAAATATCATTTGTGTTGTTTAAGAACCTCAGAGGAAGGAAAAGCCTCTATGGCATAGTTTCAATTTCCTGGCTTTGACTTCAGTGACAGGACTATGCAGAAACTGTTGGGCAGGAGATCAATTAATCCAAGCTTGCCTGCTGAAAAACAGTGCAGTGCTCCCCCCAGGTACAGTACACTGGCTGTAGCCATGGATGAATAGACCCACCACTCTTTCGTATGTCTCTAGTATAGTTTACTAGAGAAATGTATAGAAAGTGCATATTTTAAAAGGTGGTTGGTCATTGGAGAAGTGCCCCTTTACATTTGTGGTCAGTGGAAGAGCTCCTTCTGTTAATCACATGGTGGTCAGCTAATCCTAATGCTGAATACCCTGTATTCACTAGTAAATTCAATCAGTAAATGCTTGTAGGACTTATAGCCTGTATCTTAGCAGTACCCTGAATTCCTACTGAAATATAGAGCATGTCCTGTGCTTAGGCACTCCAGTTCTGTAGCCTCATATCTGCACCTCTTCTGGTATTTTTTGAATATTACCCACCAACTATCAGATCACCATGTGGGCAGGACCACTCGCCCTGTACATTGAGGTATCTTTCACTGTGAACGCTCTCACCAATGCCGAGGACCAGGCGGGAATTGTGGTCACGTGAAAGTCTAACATTAAAGGAGTTTTAGAGGCAGAAGGTTTTTTATCTTAATACATTTTATGCATTAACCACTTGCTTACTGGGCACTTAAACCCCCCTCCTGTCCAGACCAATTTTCAGCTTTTAGCGCTGTCGCATTTTGGATGACAATTGCGCGGTCATACAACACTGTACCCAAATGAAATTTTTATCATTTTTTTTCCTACAAATAGAGCTTTCTTTTGATGGTATTTGATCACCTCTGCGGTTTTTAGTTTTTGTTAAAAAAAAAATGAAAAAGACAGAATTAAAAAAATATATATATATATATTTTTTTATATTTTGTTATAAAATTTTGCAAACAGGTAATTTTTCTCCTTCGTTGATGTACGCTGATGAGGCGGCACTGATGGGCACCGATAGATGGCAGTGATGGGCACTGATGGGTGGCGGTGATGGGCACTGATGGGTGGCGGTGATGGGCACTGATTGATGGCAGCACTGTTAGGTGGCACTGATTGGCACCACTGGAGGGCATTGATAGGTGGCACTTGTGGGCATTGATAGGTGGCACTTGTGGGCATTGATAGGTGGCACTTGTGGGCATTGACAGGTGGCACTTGTGGGCACTGTGGGCACTGGCAGGGGGCAATAACAGATGGCACCTGTTGGCACAGATGAGGCATATGTGCCTTCTTCCTCTTCGGGACCGATGTCCCTTTGACATAAGCCGGTGATTGGCCTGTTTTTCCAGACAGCGTGAGGAGAAAACGAAAGCGATCACCGAGGTTTTGTTTATATCATGTGATCAGCTGTCATTGGCTGACAGCTGATCACATGGTAAGGGGCCAGGACCGGCCCCTTACTCGGATCTGTGATCATCCGAGTCTCCGTGACTCGGTGACCACAGCACGCACACCGCGGGCCCTGCAGGGTGCGCGCGGTGCGTGTGCACAGGGGAGGACGTCCCATGACGGCCTCCCGGAAATTGAGGTCCGCGCTTTAGCCGTCATTCGGCTATGGCCCGGACCTCAAGTGGTTAAGATAAAAAACCTTCTATGTGTAGCAGCCACCCCAGCACCCCTTAATTACTCCCCTGAGCCCCATCTCTCTCCAGCGATGTCCATTAATGTCTAAGCCGTCCAGGACACTCCTCCTGATTGGGTGATACACAGCAGCGGCGCCATTGGCTCCCGCAGCTGTCAATTAAAGTCAGTCAGCCAATAAGGGGAGAGAGGGGACGTGGGCCGGGTCGGGGCTCTGTGTCTGTATGGATGCACGGAGCTGTGACTTGGCTCTGGTGCCCTCATAGGAAGCTGCTGACTGTGGGGGCACGCAATAGGGGGGAGGAGCCAGGAGCAACAAAGAGGGACCCGAGAAGAGGAGGATCGGGGCTGCTCTGTTTGTTATTTAAAAACAAAACAAAAAAAAAAAAGACTTTACAATCACTTTAAGGCAGTTCCGATTTAGAGATGAGCCATGACATTGTGTGCAGTAGTAAAAGTACAGAGTTCCCCTGAAAGTGCCGTCCCGTTTCACTACACACTGTAACTTGATGCAGGTATCATTAGATGGGAAGCTGCTGAGCCCACGACCTCTCCACCAGTCCAGTGTACTTCTGTTACCTCACTCCCAATAACAAAATGGGGTCCTGCTGTGCACCTAGCGTGGACCTCATGCATGCACTTGGTAACTCCTTCCATCCCATACCGACAGTATGTGACCAAGTCATGGATCTCTGTAATGTGGGTTCAGTTCCGGCTGCTAGTGGAAAATGAATGCTAGGGAGGGAGCCAGAACATCAACACCCTCGCTACCAGAGGACCCGTCACCTTTACCAGGTACCAGGTGTTGTGACTTGGACTAATGCTTGGTTACCCAAAGCAACTACACTTCTCCTGTATGACTTGCCAAGTAGACCTTTTACATAGTTACATAGTAGGTGAGGTTGAAAAAAGACACAAGTCCATCAAATCCAAGCTATGTGTGTGATTATATGTCAGTATTACATTGTATATCCCTGTATGTTGTGGTCGTTTAGGTGCCTATCTAATAGTTTTTTGAAATTATCTATGCCCCCCCAGTGTTGCCAAGCTACTAGATTGAAATTTACTGACACAACACCCAAAATTTACTGGCACAGTCAAGTTTTACTGACATATTTAAAAGTTACAAAATGACAGTTTTAAGTGCAAATTCCAGTATTTAGGCTACAAACAAGTACAATATGCAATTAGCAAAGTGATCTAAGGTAGATATTACGGCAAAAAACATATTACTTAATTTATTTTTGATATAGTAAACAAGTAGCTCAGGAACAGGAATCAAGAGGGCAAGGAATTAGAATGGATGGCACACACACATGCAATTGACTCTCACAGTGACACTGATAGCAGTGTGCAGCAGCAGAAATGATGATGGCACCTCACCAACATGACACGTCTCCTCCTGAGTCACAGTGACCCTCTCTCTCCATGCCAGGTGGTCCCTTCAGCCTTCCTCCTGTTCCACAGACCTGCACATGAGACTCCGACTGCTCCGTTCCTTTGCACCGTGACTTCACGCGACACACTGCCGTCACAGTCTGAACACACTGTAGCAGGCACTCGGATGGTCTCGGCCAAACGTTACAGCCATATTTTTTACTGGCAACCTTTTTCTTTCACTGGCATTTACTGGCAGGAGAAAAGTCCCCATTTTTTACAGGCTGCCAGTAAAAATACTGGCGGTTGACCACACTACTCTCCGCTCAGACCACCGCCTATGGAAGAAAATTCCACATTTTTACCACGCTTACCGTAAAGAACGATCTACGTAGTTTCCTGTAAAATCCCTTTTCCTCTAATTTTAGTGAATGGCCGTGAGTCTTTTTAAGCACCCTTTCGCGGAAAAGTTTTATCCCCATTGTGGGGTATTTGTACATTGAAATCATATCTCCTATCCAGAGAGAATAAGTTCAGTGCTTGTAGTCTTTCCCCATAGCTGAGGTCCTCCAGTCCCTTTATTAGCTTTGTTGCCCTTCTTTGTACTCGCTCCATTTCCAGTACATCCTTCCTGAGGAATGGTTCCCAGAATTGGACAGCATACTCCAGGTGTGGCCGGACCAGAGTCTTGTAGAGTGGGAGAATCATAGTTTTATCTCTGGAGTTAATTCTCTTTTTAGTGCATGCCAATATTCTTTTGGCTTTGCTATTTGTATCAGTATAGCTTCGTACCCTACATGTGCCCTACTGCCATTATTTAAATACATCTTTTAATACATCCCAACACACACCCCTTTGAATAACTTCAGACCAGGCTCATACCAGTTGATGCAATTTTTCTGAAATTCTTCTTAGTACAGTCCAACATGAACAATGATATTCTAATGTCCCTAACTACCTCTACCTGGCTGCCCAGGCATACCTCAGAAAGGTAGCAGTCCATTGTGGCGTTCTCCAGGTTTTGATTGTTTTCCGGAATCCCAATGCCTGCGACAGACTGCAAGGCAGCCCCTCTCTACAGCAGCTACAGCATGTCCTTTCAGATGTGGCCTGTCCAAACCACCAAAAAATTCCTCAAACCCAGCCTTCCCTCATATTTCTACTAAGGCCTGGATACAAAAAGCCCAGGAGCTGTAGCACACACAGTACCTCTTTCCTCCCTCAGCCTGGGTCAGCCACTAACTGAACTAACATTTATGTGGGAACTCTGCCTACAACGAGGCATCTCTGTCATTGGGGCAATGAGGACATGGCTAAGATAGCTGCCCTCACACAGAGTCGCCATGCAGAACAAAGCATGGCTAGTCAATAATATCTAAAAAAAATCAGCTGAAGGAAGACTAAAGACAATACAGGTGACTCGTTCTTTGCCCTCTACTGCCCTTTATGGCCACAACTTCTTAATACAATATTCACCTTAAAGTTGTCTATACTTTGATCCAACACAGGATCTGAGGATATTATATTTTATGAGGATTGCTCATTAATAATACAACATGTTGTTTGTATTTCTGAACTTATGGAGCAGGTAGGAAGAGAGTCCTGGTTGTGATTGATGATCTGGAGGACAGCAGTGACCATGTGAAGATGGAAATCCTCAATAGCCAGCAAAGTATAAAAAATCAGGCCGAGGAACTCTTCCTATTCAGCACAGCAGAGAAGGCTCTCCTTGAAGATATGAAGACCAGCGGATATCAGAGCCAATCTGACCTCAAGAACAAGTTGGATCGCATGAAATTGATTATTGAAGGTAAGAGAAACACTCACTATAATGAGCTTTTTGTCCCTTGAAATGATCAAGTGTAGTATCTGTTCTTATCGGTAACTAGTAGTGGTGATATGCTGTCATTCTGGCTTAAACCGGGGCTGGAATGGCTAGCTATATAGCAGGGATATGCAATTAGCGGACCTCCAGCTGTTTCAGAACTACAAGACCCATTAGGCATAGCAAGACTGACACCCAGAGGCATGATGGGACTTGTAGTTTTGCAACAGCCGGAGGTCCGCTAATTGCATATCCCTGCTATATAGTATCCCTGCTGGTGTGATGGCGGCTCTGAAGGTTAGTACTGGCTGGAACAGAAGCCGGGGCATCGGCAGGCTGTCGGGGCACAGGAGTAATTCCTCAGAGAAAACTGGATGGGCCCAGTTCCTCCTGATTTGAGTGGATCTACCTTGTCTGGCCATGAGCTCCCTCTCTGTGTCTCCCTCTCTCGTTGTGTCTCCCCCCCCCCCATCCCTTCTCTCTCTCCCCCACCTTCTCTGTTTCATTTTCCCCAGGTACTAACTGAGGTTTATAGAACCTCCATAATCTTGTACCAGATTTCCAGAGAGAAGGAGACAATTGAGGATGGGAGAAGAAGAAGTTGTGTCATATATGGGCCCGGCTCCACCTTGGGAGAGTCTGTTCTCAGAGAGGACTCATGTTTTCTGGAGGAAGTAATGTGATCAGAAAACGAAAGCTACACAATTTCCTCTTATGTAAATAGCAGACATTAGTCTGCAGTGTACAGAGAAAAAATAAAAATAATTGACCATAGTCTCTGCATTCAAAGAGGTTAGAGCCCATCCTCCACAAATATTGGGGCCATTTTAGAGGTGAAGCTAATTACCATGGATTGCGGGAGAAATCTGTAGGAAACTCTTGTAAACAGAAGCATATACAAGGGGGTGCTGATAAGTATTGAGCCTTACCCAGAAAAAATTGAGCTAGGAAGGTGTAAATTGCAGGGTGTACTGGCCAATTTGTCTATATTCAATGATGCAAGAAACAACTACCTTTGGTTTTAAGGTATTTTTCTTTTTCAGGTCCAAAGTGAACATGGCAGCACCTCCAGAAAAATTAAATGTGGAAGAGCATAGGACCATAATCAAGTTCTTGTTTCTCCAAGGAAAAGGTGTGAAGCAGATCCATGATGAAATGTCACAAACTTTTGGGTGACAGTGACCCTTCATATGTAACGTTGGGTTGTCAATTTTAAAACTGGCCATTTCAGTGTTGAAAGCAAAAAAACAGTGGAAGGCCTGTTTCTGTCTCTGTGCCTGCAAATGTGAAAGCCATCCATGACATTGATCATGGAGGACCAATATCAGCCAAAAGTATTGCTACATATCTGGGAATATCACGTGAGAGAGTTGGTGCCATTATCCACAACGACTTGGAAATGAGAAAGCTTGCAGCACAGGGGTCCCCAAAACTTTTGACTTTTTCAGGCACAGAGACAGAAACAGGCCTTCCACTCGGTTTCTGACTTTCAACACCAAAATGGCCAGTTTTAAAATTGACAACCAACTGTTGCATATGAAGGGCCACTGTCACCCAAAGTTTGTGACATTTCATCATGGATCTGCTTCGCACCTTTTGCTTGGAGAAACAGGAACTTGATTATGGTCCTATGCTCTTCCACGTTGAATTTTTTATGGTGGCGCTGCCATGTTCAATTTGGACCTGAAAAAGAAAGATAAGTTAAAATCATAGATAGTTGATTTTTGCACCATTGTATACAAATAAATTGGCCAGTGCACCCTACATTTTATAACTTCCTTGCTCAATTTTTTCTGGGTAAGGCTCAATACTTATCAGCACCAGGGATGAGCCGAATACCCCCCCTGTTCGGTTCGCACCAGAACATGCGAACAGGAAAAAAATTTGTTCGAACACGCGAACACCATTAAAGTCTATGGGACACGAACATGAATAATCAAAAGTGCTAATTTTAAAGGCTAATATGCAAGTTATTGTCATTAAAAGTGTTTGGGGACCCGGGTCCTGCCCCAGGGGACATGAATCAATGCAAAAAAAAGTTTTAAAAATGGCCGTTTTTTCAGGAGCAGTGATTTTAATAATGCTTAAAGTCAAACAATAAAAGTGTAATATCCCTTTAAATTTCATACCTGGGGGGTGTCTATAGTATGCCTGTAAAGGGGCGCATGTTTCCCGTGTTTAGAACAGTCTGACAGCAAAATGACATTTTGAAGGAAAAAACACATTTAAAACTACCGCGGCTATTGCATTGCCGACAATACACATAGAAGTTCATTGATAAAAACGGCATGGGAATTCCCCACAGGGCAACCCCGAACCAAAATTAAAAAAAAAAATGATGTGGGAGTCCCCCTAAATTCCATACAAGGCCCTTCAGGTCTGGTATGGATATTAAGGGGAACCCCAGCCAAAATTTTAAAAAAAAATTGACGTGGGGTTCCCCCTAAATTCCATACCAGACCCTTCAGGTCTGGTATGGATTTTAAGGGGAACCCCGCACCAAAAAAAAAAAAAAAAACGGCGTGGGGTCCCCCCAAAAATCCATACCAGACCCTTATCCGAGCACGCAACCTGGCAGGCTGCAGGAAAAGGGGGGGGACGAGAGTGCGCCCCCCCCTCCTGAACCGTACCAGGCCACATGCCCTCAACATTGGGAGGGTGCTTTGGGGTAGCCCCCCAAAACACCTTGTCCCCATGTTGATGAAGACAAGGGCCTCATCCCCACAACCCTGGCCGGTGGTTGTGGGGGTCTGCAGGCGGGGGGCTTATCGGAATCTGGAAGCCCCCTTTAACAAGGGGACCCCCAGATCCCGGCCCCCCCCTGTGTGAAATGGTAAGGGGGTACTTACCCCTACCATTTCACTAAAAAACTGTCAAAAATGTTAAAAATGACAAGAGACAGTTTTTGACAATTCCTTTATTTAAATGCTTCTTCTTTCTTCCTTCATCTTCTTCTGGTTCTTCTGGCTCTTTTGGTTCTTCCTCCGGCGTTCTCGTCCAGCATCTCCTCCGCGGCGTCTTCTATCTTCTTCTCCTCGGGCCGCTCCGCACCCATGGCATGGGGGGGGAGGCTCCCGCTCTTCTCTTCATCTTCTTCTCTTCTTCATCTTCTTCTTCATCTTCTTCTTCTTCTTCTTCTCTTCTTCCTTCTTCTCTTCTTCATTTCTTCTCCGGGCCACTCCGCAGCCATGCTGGCATGGTGGGAGGCTCCCGCTGTGTGACGGCGTCCCTTCGTCTGACGGTTCTTAAATAACGGGGGCGGGGCCACCCGGTGACCCCGCCCCCCTCTGACGCACGGGACATGACGGGACTTCCCTGTGGCATTCCCCGTGACGTCACAGGGAAGTCCCGTCAAGTCACCGCAGAGGAGATGCTGGACGAGAACGCCGGAGGAAGAACCAGAAGGGCCAGAAGAACCAGAAGATGAAGGAAGATAGAAGAAAGAAGAAGTATTTAAATAAAGGAATTGTCAAAAACTGTCTCTTGTCATTTTTAACATTTTTGACAGTTTTTTAGTGAAATGGTAGGGGTAAGTACCCCCTTACCATTTCACACAGGGGGGGGGGCCGGGATCTGGGGGTCCCCTTGTTAAAGGGGGCTTCCAGATTCCGATAAGCCCCCCGCCCGCAGACCCCCACAACCACCGGCCAGGGTTGTGGGGATAAGGGCCCTTGTCTTCATCAACATGGGGACAAGGTGTTTTGGGGGGCTACCCCAAAGCACCCTCCCAATGTTGAGGGCATGTGGCCTGGTACGGTTCAGGAGGGGGGGGCGCACTCTCGTCCCCCCCTCTTTTCCTGCGGCCTGCCAGGTTGCGTGCTCGGATAAGGGTCTGGTATGGATTTTTGGGGGGACCCCACGCCGTTTTTTTTTTTTTTTTTTTGGCGCGGGGTTCCCCTTAAAATCCATACCAGACCTGAAGGGTCTGGTATGGAATTTAGGGGGAACCCCACATCAATTTTTTTTTTAAATTTTGGCTGGGGTTCCCCTTAATATCCATACCAGACCTGAAGGGCCTTGTATGGAATTTAGGGGGACCCCCACATCATTTTTTTTTTTTGGTTCGGGGTTCCTGTGGGGAATTCCCATGCCGTTTTTATCAATGAACTTCTATGTGTATTGTCGGCAATGCAATAGCCGCGGGTAGTTTTAAATGTGTTTTTTTCTTCAAAATGTCATTTTGCTGTCAGACTGTTCTAAACACAGGAAACATGCGCCCCTTTACAGGCATACTATAGACACCCCCCAGGTACGAAATTTAAAGGGATATTACACTTTTATTGTTTGACTTTAAGCATTAATAAAATCACTGCTCCTGAAAAAACGGCCGTTTTTAAAACTTTTTTTTGCATTGATCCATGTCCCCTGGGGCAGGACCCGGGTCCCCAAACACTTTTTATGACAATAACTTGCATATAAGCCTTTAAAATGAGCACTTTTGATTTCTCCCATAGACTTTTAAAGGGTGTTCCGCGGCATTCGAATTTGCCGCGAACACCCCAAATTGTTCGCTGTTCGGCGAACTTGCGAACAGCCGATGTTCGAGTCGAACATGAGTTCGACTCGAACTCGAAGCTCATCCCTAATCAGCACCCCCTCGTACTATTTGGTCAACAGTTTAAGGACCCCTGGCTATCACATCTATATGAGATGGTTAGACATGCCATTCCAAAACCATGGCCATTAATATGGAGTTGCAGCACAACCACCACCACCTTTATTTCTATTAAATCCTCCACATTTCTGGGCGGGCGTTCCACGATTTCTAAGACTTCAGATTGTAAGCTTACTGTGGCTGAGTGCGGGGTGAACCAAAATGGCCGTCACGGTACGTCACTTCCGCTACAAGTTTTGACGGGTCGCCTTATCTGACGGAACACCTGCATTGTTATCATGTTACAAAGCCTCCACCGTTATAATCATAGAGTTTAATGGCCATTAATATGGAGTTGCATCACAACTACCACCACCTTTATTTCTATTAAATCCTCCACTTTTCTGGGCAGGCTTTCCATGATTTCTATGATTTTGGAGTGTATCTGTTGGTATTTGTGCCTGCTCATGTCTTTATGGAGCTTGCCTTTGTACTCAGGGGCACAGTTATGCTGGAACAGAAAAGAACCTTCACTAAACTAATACTGCAGGGTTAATAGCAAAATAGACTACCATGTCTTTGTATACTGCATCAATAGAAGTCATCTCCATTGGAAGCACCTGAATCATTTGGAGGGGGTGCTAGATACTTTTGGCCATATAGTAGAAATGAAGGTCAAGTGCCCAGAAACTTTGTGCCATAACGGTAATTCTTGTTGGGAATTCAAGGAGAACCCTTGGCATTGCAAAGTCCGAGAACTAACCAGTAAGCTTTCATGTTTACTTGTTTTTAATTTTGTTTCTCATTTGTATAACGTCCTCTAAGTGACTGATCACACATATTCCAGTGATGACGATCATATTCTAATGGAAACTTTGCGATTGTGTTTCGTTTTAGAAACTTGTCCTCTGGTGAAAATGGTTTCTAAAAAGTGTGTTGTAGGTATATTCACCCGAGAGCATCCAGATCTGTACCAGTGGCTGGTCCGTTTTCTTCTCAGCATTTCTGTAGTGAAAGATGTCCGCCCGGTCGTTATCACCAACAACTTCTTTGAGTTTCAGCAAGAGGTGTTCAAATGTAACTTTGTCATCCTCTACCACTCCAAGAGAAGAGGAAGACTCAACGTCACAGACGTCACAGACTCTCTGTATGACAGGGAGCTCCAACATCTCAATGGAACTTTTGGTGAGCTACTAATATATATAGTCCAATAAATTATAGATACATTGATGTAGCAACATTAAACCCCCCGTAAACAATATAGTGTTTACAAGTATGACATTGAATCCTTATGGATAGCACATTTCACTACAGCTGGCATTAGCACCACATTAGGTGGATCTTTGCATGTAGATGTTTGCCATGAATTACTCACTTATCTGGACAAATTTATATAGGGGTCTTTTGTAATGCCATACTTAGTATATTTGACAGCTGGGGTGGATAATTTTTTAGCACTTCCTGTATGCAACATAATTATTTTTAGCAATACAAATCATAGAATTAAATGAATAATAGTTGTGGCCAGTTGTTGGAGAAAGGTTTCCTTATAATGATATTTGACGGGAAAAAAAAAACATTTACATTGGTGGTCAGTGGAGAAGTGTGCCTTGCATTGGTGGTCAGTGGAGAAGTGTGCCTTACATTGGTGGTCAGCAGAAGTAGGGTCCCCTTACATGGATGGTTAGTGGGGATAACCCATTTACATTTGTGGTTGGTGGAGAATGGCTCTCTTATAGAGGAAGAGAAGGGCTTCCTTACAATAATCGTAAGAGACCATGCTAGTCAATGGGTAAAGACCCCATACATTGGTGATCAGTGAGAGAATGGCCTCCTTACATTGGTGGATAGTATAATGCCCCCTTGCATTGGTAGTCTGTGGTGTAATGCTCTCTTACAATTGTGATCAGTGGTGTAATGCCCTCTTACTTCCATGGTCAGTGGAGAATGGACCCCATACATTCTTGATCAGTGGAGTAGGGCCACCTTACATTAGTGTAGTGCCCGCTTACAATGGAGAACAGTGTATAGTCCCACCTTACATTGATGTCCAGTAAAGAATTGTTCTCTTGCATTGATGGTTAGTGGAGTAAGAGCCCTCCTAAATTTATATATTATTCAGTGGAGGAAGGGCTTCCTTCCATTAAGCTCCCCTTACATTGTTGCTTGGTGGGATGGGACCCCTTACATTGATGGTCAGTGGAAAAGTATCATCTTAGTTTGGTGATCAGTGGGAAGAATTCAAACACTTAAAAATATCATTTGTGTTGTTTAAGAACCTCAGAGGAAGGCAAAGCCTCTATGGCATTGTTTCAATTTCCTGGCTTTGACTTCAGTGACAGGACTATGCAGAAACTGTTGGGCAGGAGATCAATTAATCCAAGCTTGCTGCTGAAAAACAGTGCAGTGCTCCCCCCAGGTACAGTACACTGGCTGTAGCCATGGATGAATAGACCCACCACTCTTTCGTATGTCTCTAGTGTAGTTTACTAGAGAAATGTATAGAAAGTGCATAATTTAAAAGGTGGTGGGTCATTGGAGAAGTGCCCCTTTACATTTGTGGTCAGTGGAAGAGCTCCTTCTGTTAATCACATGGTGGTCAGCTAATCCTAATGCCGAATACCCTGTATTCACTAGTAAATTCAATCAGTAAATGCATGTAGGACTTATAGCCTGTATCTTAGCAGTACCCTGAATTCCTCCTGAAATATAGAGCATGTCCTGTGCTTAGGCACTCCAGTTCTGTAGTCTCATGTCTGCAGTGTCAGAACATTTAGGGCTGCTGATGGCTGCTAGTCTTACCACATTTGGAATGAGATTTGGTGATGTCGCTACCATGCTGTTCACTGTTCTCCTTGCTGGAGAAGAAGCTGTACCCGAGGACCTGTAGTGTATGGATCTCTATGCTTCTTCTGCACCTCTTCTGGTATTTTTTGAATATTACCCACCAACTATCAGATCACCATGTGGGCAGGGCCACTCGCCCTGTACATTGAGGTACCTTTCACTGTGAACGCTCTCACCAATGCCGAGGACCAGGCGGGGACTGTGGTCACGTGAAAGTCTAACATTAAAGGAGTTTTAGAGGCAGAAGGTTTTTTATCTTAATACATTTTATGCATTAACCACTTGCTTACTGGGCACTTAAACCCCCCTCCTGTCCAGACCAATTTTCAGCTTTTAGCGCTGTCGCATTTTGGATGACAATTGCGCGGTCATACAACACTGTACCCAAATGAAATTTTTATCATTTTTTTCCTACAAATAGAGCTTTCTTTTGATGGTATTTGATCACCTCTGCGGTTTTTAGTTTTTTTTTAAAAAAATGAAAAAGACAGAATAAAAAAAAAATAAAATATTTTTTTTTATATTTTGTTATAAAATTTTGCAAACAGATAATTTTTCTCCTTCATTGATGTACGCTGATGAGGCAGCACTGATGGGCACCGATAGGTGGCAGTGATGGGCACTGATGCGTGGCGGTGATGGGCACTGATGGGTGGCGGTGATGGGCACTGATTGATGGCAGCACTGCTAGTGGCACTGATTGGCACCACTGGAGGGCATTGATAGGTGGCACTTATGGGCATTGATAGGTGGCACTTGTGGGCATTGATAGGTGGCACTTGTGGGCATTGATAGGTGGCACTTGTGGGCATTGACAGGTGGCACTTGTGGGCACTGTGGGCACTGGCAGGTGGCAATAACAGATGGCACCTGTTGGCACAGATGAGGCATATGTGCCTTCTTCCTCTTCGGGACCGATGTCCCTTTGACATAAGCCGGTAATCGGCTTGTTTTTCCTCCTCATGCTGTCAGTGTGAGGAGAAAACGAAACCGATCACCGAGGTTTTGTTTATATCATGTGATCAGCTGTCATTGGCTGACAGCTGATCACATGGTAAGGGGCCGGGACCTTCCCCTTACTCGGATCTGTGATCACTGAGTCTCCGTGACTCGGTGATCACAGCGCACACACCGCGGGCCCTGCAGGGTGCGCGCGGTGCGTGTGCACAGGGGAGGACATCCCATGACGGCCTCCCGGAAATTGAGGTCCGCGCTGTAGCCGTCATTCGGCTATGGCCCGGACCTCAAGTGGTTAAGATAAAAAACCTTCTATGTGTAGCAGCCACCCCAGCACCCCTTAATTACTTACCTGAGCCCCATCTCTCTCCAGCGATGTCCATTAATGTCTAAGCCGTCCAGGACACTCCTCCTGATTGGGTGATACACAGCAGCGGCGACATTGGCTCCCGCAGCTGTCAATTAAAGTCAGTCAGCCAATAAGGGGAGAGAGGAGACGAGGGCCGGGTCGGGGCTCTGTGTCTGTATGGATGCAAGGAGCTGTGACTTGGCTCTGGTGCCCTCATAGGAAGCTGCTGACTGTGGGGGCATGCAATAGGGGGGAGGGGCCAGGAGCAGCAAAGAGGGACCCGAGAAGAGGAGGATCGGGGCTGCTCTGTTTGTTATTTAAAAACAAAACAAAAAAACAAGACTTTACAATCACTTTAAGGCAGTTCCGACTTAGAGATGAGCCATGACACTGTGTGCAGTAGTAAAAGTACAGAGTTCCTCTGAAAGTGCCGTCCCGTTTCACTACACACTGTAACTTGATGCAGGTTTCATTAGGTGGGAAGCTGCTGAGCCCACGACCTCTCCACCAGTCCAGTGTATTTCTGTTACCTCACTCCCAATAACAAAATGGGGTCCTGCTGTGCACCTAGTGTGGACCTCATGCAGGCACTTGGTAACTCCTTCCATCCCATATCGACAGTATGTGACCAAGTCATGGATCTCTGTAATGTGGGTTCAGTTCCGGTTGCTAGTGGAAACCGAATGCTAGGGAGGGAGCCAGAACATCAACACCCTCGCTACCAGAGGACCCGTCACCTTTACCAGGTACCAGGTGTTGCGACTTGAACTAATGCTTGGTTACCCAAAGCATCTACACTTCTCCTGTTTGACTTGCCAAGTAGACCTTTTACATAGTTACATAGTAGGTGAGGTTGAAAAAAGACACAAGTCCATCAAATCCAACCTATGTGTGTGATTATATGTCAGTATTACATTGTATAACCCTGTATGTTGTGGTCGTTTAGGTGCCTATCTAATAGTTTTTTTAAATTATCTATGCCCCCCCAGTGTTGCCAAGCTACTAGACTGAAATTTACTGACACAACACCCAAAATTTACTGGCACAGTCAAGTTTTACTGACATATTTAAAAGTTACAAAATGACAGTTTTAAGTGCAAATTTCAGTATTTAGGCTACAAACAAGTACAATATGCAATTAGCAAAGTGATCTAAGGTAGATATTAAGGCAAAAAACATATTACTTATTTTATTTTTGATATAGTGAATAAGTAGCTCAGGAACAGGAATCAAGAGGGCAAGGAATTCGAATGGATGGCACACACACAGGCAATTGACTCTCACAGTGACACTGACAGCAGTGTGCAGCCGCAGAAATTATGATGGCACCTCACCAACATGACACCTCCCCTCCTGAGTCACAGTGACCCTCTCTCTCCATGCCAGGTGGTCCCATCAGCCTTCCTCCCATTCCACAGACCTGCACATGAGACTCCGGCTGCTACGTTCCTTTGCACCGTGACTTCACGCGACACACTGCCGCCACAGTCTGAACACACTGTAGAAGGCACTCGGATGGTCTCGGTCAAACGTTACAGCCATATTTTTTACTGGCAACCTTTTTCTTTCACTGGCATTTACTGGCAGGAGAAAAGTGCCAATTTTTACAGGCTGCCAGTAAAAATACTGGTGGTTGACCACACTGCTCCCCGCTCAGACCACCGCCTGTGGAAGAAAATTCCACATTCTTACGCGTTTACCGTAAAGAACCCTCTACGTAGTTTCTTGTAAAATCACTTTTCCTCTAATGAATGGCCACGATTCTTTTCAAACGCCATTTCGTGGAAAAGTTTTATCCCCATTGTAGGGTATTTGTACATCGAAATCATATCTTCTATCCAGAGAGAATAAGTTCAGTGCTTGTAGTCTTTCCCCATAGCTGAGGTCCTCCAGTCCCATTATTAGCTTTGTTGCCCTTCTTTGTACTTGCTCCATTTTCAGCACATCCCTCCTGAGGACTGGTGCCCAGAACTGGACAGCATACTCCAGGTGCGGCCGGACCAGAGTCTTGTAGAGTGGGAGAATCATAGTTTTATCTCTGGAGTTAATTCCCTTTTTAATGCCAATATTCTTTGGCTTTGCTATTTGTATCAGTAGAGCTTTGTACCCTACATGTGCCCTACTGCCATTATTTTAATACATCTTTTAATACATCCCAACACGCACCCCTTTGAATAACTTCAGACCAGGCTCAGAACAGTTGATGCAATTTTTCTGAAATTCTTCTTAGTACAGTCCAACATGAACAATGATGTTCTAATGTCCCTAACTACCTCTACCTGGCTGCCCAGGCATACCTCAGAAAGGTAGCAGTCCATCGCAGCGTTCTCCAGGTTTTGATTGTTTTCCGGAACACCGATGCCTGCGACAGACTGCAAGGCAGCCCCTCTCCAGAGCAACTATGACATGTCCTTTCAGATGTGGCCTGCCAAAACCACCAAAAAATCCCTCAAACCCAGCCTTCCCCCATATTTCTACTACTGGCCTAGATACAAAAAGCCCAGGAGCTGTAGCACACACAGCAACTCTTTCCTCCCTCAGCCTGGGCCAGCCAGTAACTGAACTAACATTTATGTGGGAACTCTGCCTACAACAAGGCATCTCTGTCATTGGGGCAATGAGGATATGGCTAAGATGGCTGCCCTCACACAGAGCCGCCATGCAGAACAAAGCATGGCTAGTCAAAAATATCTAAAAAAGTCAGCTGAAGGAAAACTAATGACAATACAGGTGACTCGTTCTTTGCCCTCTACTGCCTTTTATGGCCACAACTTCTTAATATAATGTTCACCTTAAATAAAGTTGTCTATACTTTGATCCAACACAGGATCTGAGGATATTATATTTTATGAGGATTGCTCATTAATAATACAACATGTTGTTTGTATATCTGAACTTATGGAGCAGGTAGAAAGAGAGTCCTGGTTGTAATTGATGATCTGGAGGACAGCAGTGACTATGTGAAGAAGGAAATCCTCAATAGCCAGCAAAGCATACAAAATCTGGCAGAGGAACTCTTCCTATTCAGCACAGCAGAGAAGGCTCTCCTTGGAGATATGATGACCAGTGGATATCAGAGCCAATCTGACCTCAAGAACAAGTTGGATCGCATGAAATTGATTATTGAAGGTAAGAGAAACACTCACTATAATGATCTTTTTGTCCCTTGAAATTGCATGTACATTTGTTCTCTGTGAATAAGGGCTAAATCAAATGTTAAAAGGCTATATTCTCTCCAGGACAACATTTTGACTAAGATCAAGTGTAGTATCTGTTCTTATCGGTGACCAGTAGGGGGTGATATGCTGTCATTCTGGCTTAAACCGGGGCTGGAATGGCTAGCTATATAGCAGGGATATGCAATTAGCGGACCTCCAGCTGTTTAAGAACTACAAGTCCCATTAGGCATAGCAAGACTGACACCCAGAGGCATGATGGGACTTGTAGTTTTGCAACAGCTGGAGGTCCGCTAATTGCATATCCCTGCTATATACAGTAGTATCCCTGCTGGTGTGATGGGGGCTCTGAAGGTTAGTACCGACTGGAACAGAAACCGGGGCATCGGCAGGCTGTTGGGGCACTGGAGTAATTCCTCAGAGAAAAGCGGATAGGCCCAGTTCCTCCTGATTTGAGTGGATCTACCTTGTCTGACCATGAGCTGGGAAGGCAGAGAGTCCTGTCTGTGCCCCCTGGGAGTGGTCGCCCTAGGGGTGTTCTTAGTAACACTTTGGTGTTTTACCCCACTGTGTGAAAAGGCATATGGTCACAGTCACTAACTTTTTCTGCACTGCGCCTTTTAGGGCTGGTACTTTTGGCTAAGTCTAGGGCAATTTTTGTCTTCCAGGCCTCAGGGCCTGGCCAGTGCACATGCACAGCCATTTATTTACTTTGATTTATTTTCCCCCCACGTTGGCACTCTTTAACTTTTGTGTGTGTTTTTTTCTCACTAAGATGGAGGGTGTGAGTCCTTGGGCTTGCCTTGACGTCTAGGGGGAGGATGTGTGGCCCTCAGGTTCTCTTTGGGAGAGCCCCTTGACCTAGTAGTCGATGGTCGGCTTTGGCTGACCTAGAAGAACGGGATCTGCTAGGCCTTCAGGCTAGGCAGACCAGTTGAACACTATGTCCCTGCCAGGAGCCTTGCGCAACGGGGGAATCGGCGTAGAGGTCATACCCCTTCGGGGGTTGGACAAAACACACCCTTAAGTCCACTTTTTAGTGTGGGTTACCACATGCACTTTTTTCGTACATGTATTCACTTTTCCTTATAAATGCCCAACGCACGGAGGAAGCACTGCCCTTGACCTAGATGGGGTAAGTGCGGGGCTGGTGACTGACCAACCGGGGGGGTGGTGGCTGTGGGGGCATTGTTTGCCGCTAACCCCCCCACCCCCTGAAAAAAAAAATATACCACCAGGTGGTTTGGGCTAGCATCTGAAGATATTAAATCTTTCCAAATGATAATATATTGAATATACAGTATTGCAAACTTCCAGAAAAATTACAAAATTTTTTAAATCCATCGGGACTAACGAATATACGAAATGAAGAGATATAAAATGAATTCCGAAAATAAAATGGGTCAACATAATGAATGTGACTAAATAGAGTTCTTCAATGTTTGAATGCATCCAAAATTAAACACAAATTTCCAGCGTCCACATGTCTAATGGGAGTGTACAATAATGTGACACTGCATACAGACCATAGGCCAACAGAATTGTCACCCGCGTCATGGAAGAGGCTAAGGCTTTCATTTTAATTTTTTTCATGACAGCCTGAATTTTATCAGCAGAATGCAATCTCACTGTTACCTCTGTATCTCCTACAGGCAAGAAAGATAAAAGATTATCTGAAGTACCTGGGTCGGCCAGCTGGGTAAGTACCATTCAGTCAAACTTCTACTGGTTAACTATTGCATGTAAGCGTTTTGTATTTTCATATCCAGCCAGCAGTTGGAGCCCTCAGCACCTTTTCACACATCAACCAGTCACTCTTTTGCTCCTCTTTTGGAAGATAAATCTGTTGTTTACAGAGCTCAATATCTCAAACTGAAAGTCACACACACCTTCTGACCGAATGCGGTGGCTCCACCCCTCCCTCCCTGCCTGTCTGCTTCTTTGACAAACTGTATGGAGAGTCAATAAGAGAAAGACAGCCTGAAAGTAAACAGTTCCTGCTTTGCTCTCTTTATAGAAAATCCCTAGTGTCACGGGTGAATCCTGCACTGAATGTTAGAATGTAAAATAGAATGTAAAATGCACCACATACTAGCACATTATGTTAACCTTACCTTAAAACGAAGCCATCCCACGCCGAGAGGTCAAATCTTGAAGCCGCTTCCATATTCACCCATCTTGCTTCCGGGGTTCGCAGACTCCGGCTCTGTGACTGGCCGGAGCCGCGATGACGTCACTCACGCGCATGCGCACGGGAGCCACCGGTAAAGGCATGGGGCTCTGAAGGCATGGGTGGCCGTTCCTTCAGAGTGCATGAGCCAGTGATGTCACTGGCTGCATGTAATGTAGATATCTCCTAAAGGGCGCACGTTGAGGAGATATTTACGTTACCTACAGGAAAGCCTTATTATAGGCTTACCTATAGGTAAAAGTCATGCATGGAAGTCAACTTCCACTTTAATTGTACATGTATACTGAGTATCATATGTGACATTCCTGAGGTCCAGGAGGTATGTGGACGACATGTACCAAACATGGAGGAGCTTTAGTGTCCAGCTCCCTGCCATAACCAGAGGACAACCAGAGGACATAGATGAAAATGGGGAGGGTGGGCCAGATGGACAGGGCGACTGAGAATTAGAAGACGCACAAGAGATGTGTTACAGGTAGAAATGATTATAAAGATGAATTTTCCCTTTGAACAACGATGTCCATCCTGTTCCTGGGTCACCTGTCCAATAAGTCTCTAGTATATATACTAAATGTATACTTTCTTAGAAGAACGTATTAACAGCGCTAACTATGAATGTTCATTTATACATATGATGTACCATAAAGTGCTGAGACCATCTATTACCCTCTGGTCATAATATACACTATGACTCTGCAAAAGTATGGCTCAATAATGAGGTTCAAATAGTGGTAAAAAAACCTGACATCACAAAACCAAAAAAAAGACAAAGCTAAAAAATCCACAATCCTTGCAAAAGTTCGGCAATGGTTTTGGTCTTAGGCAAAATTTCTTTTAAAAGAAAAAAAGTTCCAGATATCATAAAAAATGGACTATATATATAGCATAATAAATGTATTCAAAACATATCCTTCTATGATGAATCCCGTGCATGCAAGTGACAGCGGTTATGGAAAAAAGAGCTTCTAATTCAAATGGAGTATATTATCCTAAAGATGATAGACCTTCACCAAATCACCGCGTGATCAGCCCCCTTTTGTGTGTATGCTTACCAAAGGTAAGAATTAAAATGGCCTGTATTCTCCTTCCCCGCAATGATCAGCTCCTCAGCCGCTACCAGTCTCAGTCCTCCATGCTTTCATTCCATTTTGAGCGCTAGGATTGGAGTTTCTTATTGCCTCTGATATACTTTTTACTGTTTCTAGTATGTATAGAAGTATAAGCCTAAATACTAAAATATAATGCTCAAAATAAACTCCTCAAGATAAGTGTAAAGTGAAAGTGCTTCAATTTGCTGTGCGAAGTTCAAAATTATGGCAATCTATAAGTGTTACATAAAAACCATTGCGATTCGGAAAATGCTGTAAAGGTGATCCAATAACAAAATGCTGTGTTCTCACTCAGGTGCCCCCCCCCCCCCCTAGGTATTGGACGCTCACCTTAGAGCGTGTGACCTTGCTCTTAAGCCTGGTCAATACTCGCATTAGAACCACTTCTGGGTTCAGCAGTATATCCGGAATCCTGGACTGGTCCCCACTTATACCTCGTTATGTCAATAGAGAAAGGAGGACTTCATAGTGTAGTATGGTAGAACAATTTATTGAAACACAATATTGCCCCCTGAGGAAGATAGGAAACCCCTTGTATCGACACGCGTTGGAGAAGGGGACAGGATGGAACGTGTGGCAGGCTATCTGCCAGGAATGATCAGCACACCATCTCGTTATCGGCCGTTTTTCTCCTACTCATTCACGCTTGTTGTAGAGTGGCGCACTGACACGCCTGGCTATTGTGAGTACCCTGTTCGGGATTTTTTTATTGTGTTTCAATAAATTGTTTTAACATACTACACTATGAAGTCCTCCTTTCTCTATTGACATACCGAGGTATAAGTGGGGACCAGTCCAGGATTCCGGATATACTGCTGAACCCAGAAGCGGTTCTCAGGCGTGTATTGACCAGGCTTAACAACAAGGTCACACGCTCTAAGGTGAGCATCCAATACCTGGGGGGGGCACCTGAGTGAGAACACAGCATCTTGTTATTGGATCACCTTCACAGCATTTTCTGAGAATCGCAATATATTTTATGAAGCACTTATAGATTGCCATCATTTTGAACTTTGCACAGCAAATTGAAGCACTTTCACTTTACCTTATCTTGAGGAGTTTGGATCAATTGCTTTCTATGATCCTATGGACTTTTGGTTTTTAAACATACAGTCATTCATCACGTGATTGCACATTGTCACTTTATTTTATTGTATCACAATATTGCATGATTATTTATTATTATATTATGACATTATTATTTACATGTATTGCACTATTATCACTTAAAATTATTTTTTATTATTATATGTTAGTAGAAGTATCATACTTCTGATAGCGCAGCATATATATATATATATATATATATATATATATATATATATATACTAGATTGGATTACCCCTGCATGCTGTATGTGACATGTGTAACACTTACAGCTGATTTATAAGAGTAAAGAGATATTAATGGATTTAGAGTTAGTGGAGGCTCATAGGACGTTTTTTTATTTTATTGACCAATAAGTCTCCCTTCCATTTGTTCAATACAGCCTGGAGAAACAAGAATTTCAATGCCAGATCTAAGACCCGGATACCCCTCTCCAGTAAGAATACAAGTTCTTTTGCTTTATGTTCTTCCTATGTTCTCCAAATTTGGGTCATGGCTCTACAATGAATCAGTGTAAGCAAACTTTCATCAGTTTGCAATTTGGCTACAAGGTAGAGATTAGCTGAGCTGCACATTCAGAAGAGTTGGCAATGGGTGTTCCCAGAAATTCAGCAAACTTTCTTCCAGGACCTCACATTTACATAGTTAGCCTGGTTGAAAAAAGAAAAGTTCATCTAGTTCAACTAAAAAAAAAATAAAAAAAAAATGATACAATCCTATATACACCAGGGGCATTGCTAGGTCTACAAAAGATCTGGGGCTAGAGCCCATAGCAGTGAAGTGAATAAGGTCGTACATTTGGGCAGTATACACATGTATATAATATACGTGTGTGTGTGTATATATGTGTGTGTGTGTGTGTGTATATATATATATATATATATATATATATATATATATATATATATATATTATCATTACATCAGGGTCCCCAGAGAGCCCTCCTCTTTAATCAGGGTCCCCAGAGCCCCCCTCGTTACATCAGGGTCCCCAGAGAGGCTCCCCCTTACATCAGGGTCTCCAGAGAGCCTCCCCCTTATATCAGAGTCCCCAGAGAGCCCTCCACTTACATGAGGGTCCCCAGAGAGCCCTCCACTTACATGAGGGTCCCCAGAGCCCCCATCATTTCATCATGATCCCCAGAGAGCCCCCCATTACATCAGTGTCCCTAGAGAGCCCCCCACTTATATCAGGGTCCCCAAAGCCCCCCCATTACATCAGGGTCCCCAGAGAGCCTGCCCCTCACATCAAGGTCCCAAGAGCCCCCCTCATTACATCAGGGTCCGCAGAGAGAGGGTGGGCAGTAAGAGATGATGTAATCTTTCTGCTGCCCACAGCTGCACAGTGAGGGGGGAACAGCGGTGATGCAGGCCGGGTGGTGAGAGATGATGTCATCTCTCTGCTCTCTCACCTGCCCACCCACTCTCCGGCTCTTTTCTGTGCTGCCCGCCGGCTGGCTCTCCGGCTCTGCCCTGCTGCCCGCCCGATCTCCAACTCTGCTCGCCGGCTCTCGGGCTCTGTAATGCAGCCCGCCTCCTCTCAGGCTCTCCTGTTCTGCCTGCCGGCTCTCTGGCTCTGTCATGCGGCCCACCGCACTTGCGGCCCAGCTGCAGGGATGCCGCAGCCCAGTGGTTGGGGACCCCTGCAGAGACTCGGGGCTATGGGCCCTAGATTCAGGGCTATAGCCCCAGAAGCCACCCCCTATTGACACCACTGGCCTGATATATGGCCACATTATGACACATCAAAAAGATGGAAAAGGGCGGGGCTACATCTTCCATTTCTCTTTGATCCTGATTGTGGTTTTCTTTTCCTTTTCAGATGTGTATGATCATTATCGGTATCATTATTGTTGCTGCAATCCTGGTAAATGTTCTATTAATAACACTGCACCATTAAAAACAGGACCCTTAGTCCCGCCCTTTGAAGAACAACAGATCATATACAAACACTAATGAAAAAAAAGAACTTTTTGGGTCATTTTTCTCGTGAGAATAATTTGTTGCATTGGATGACGTGAATGGATGAGCGGTCTTCATTGTCAGAGTGGAAAAAGTCTTCATCCATCCAGTACTAAAACAATAAATGAACAGGACTGCCTCTTAGACCCCTTTCACACTGAGGAGCTTTTCAGGCTCTTTAACGCTTAAAAAAAAGCACCTGAAAAGCTCCCGAAAACCTATTTCTATTAAAATCAATGAATGCTTTCACAATGGGGCAGGGCGCTGGCAGGGTGTGAAAAAACGCCCCTCTCTATTGAAATTTATGGAAAGCTCTTCAAAAGCTCCTGAAAAGCTTTTTAAAAGCGCTCAAATGTTTTACTGGCAGTTTAGAAGCGCCTCAGTGTGAAACACTGGGGCGTCGGCACCATCAGCGGTAAAGCGCTGCTATTTTTAGCGGTGGATTTTCATCCGCTAGCGGACGGTTTTAACCCCCGCTAGCGGCCGAAAAAGGGCTAAAATGACCCGCAAAGCGCCACTGCAGCGGCGCTTTTCCGGCGGTTTGGCAGCATTGCCCATTCATTTCAATGGGTAGAAGCGGTGGAGGAGCAGTGTATACACCACTCCTTCACCGCTCCAAAGATACGGCTTGCAGGACTTTTTGTGTCCTGCCAGTGCACCGCTCCAGTGTGAAAGCCCTCGGGCTTTTACACTGGAGAGACAGGAGAGGCGCTTTACAGGCGCTATTTTTAGCGCTGTTGCGCCTGTAAAGCACCTCAGTGTGAAAGGGGTCTAAGAGTACCAGGAAATTCCCACACAATATATAGTGATATAAATGTATAATGACACGATATGTAGTGATATAGATGTATATTGACACAATATGTTGGTATATAGATGTATAATGCCAAACTTAGGACGTGGATGAGATGACACACAATGGGGTCCATCTATATACAAATTCACTGTGCAAATGCCTCCCCTGTCCCGAATATTACCTGTCATTTTTGTTATATGCATGAAAGAGTAAAGAGATATTAATGGATTTAGAGTTAGTGGAGGCTCATAGGACGTTTTTTATTTTATTGACCAATAAGTCTACCTTCCATTTGTTCAATACAGCCTGGAGAAACAAGAATTTCAATGCCAGATCTAAGACCCGGATACCCCTCTCCAGTAAGTATGCAAGTTCTTTTGCTTTATGTTCTTCCTATGTTCTCCAAATTTGGGTCATGGCTCTACAATGAATCAGTGTAAGCAAACTTTCATCAGTTTGCAATTTGGCTACAAGGTAGAGATTAGCTGAGCTGCACATTCAGAAGAGTTGGCAATGGGCGTTCCCAGAAATTCAGCAAACTTTCTTCCAGGACCTCACATTTACATAGTTATTCTGGTTGAAAAAAGACAAGTCCATCTAGTTCAATCAAAAAAAAAAGAGAAAAAAAATGATACAATCCTATATACACCAGGGGCATTGCTAGGTCTACAAAAGATCTGGGGCTAGAGCCCATAGCAGCGAAGTGAATAAGGTCGTACATTTGGGCAGTATACACATGTATATAATATACGTGTGTGTGTGTATATATGTGTGTGTGTGTGTGTGTATATATATATATATATATATATATATATATATAATCATTACATCAGGGTCCCCAGAGAGCCCTCCTCTTTAATCAGGGTCCCCAGAGCCCCCCTCGTTACATCAGGGTCCCCAGAGAGGCTCCCCCTTACATCAGGGTCTCCAGAGAGCCTCCCCCTTATATCAGAGTCCCCAGAGAGCCCTCCACTTACATGAGGGTCCCCAGAGAGCCCTCCACTTACATGAGGGTCCCCAGAGAGCCCTCCACTTACATGAGGGTCCCCAGAGCCCCCATCATTTCATCATGATCCCCAGAGAGCCCCCCATTACATCAGTGTCCCTAGAGAGCCCCCCACTTATATCAGGGTCCCCAAAGCCCCCCCATTACATCAGGGTCCCCAGAGAGCCTGCCCCTCACATCAGGGTCCCAAGAGCCCCCCTCATTACATCAGGGTCCGCAGAGAGAGGGTGGGCAGTGAGAGATGATGTAATCTTTCTGCTGCCCGCAGCTGCACAGTGAGGGGGGAACAGCGGTGATGCAGGCCGGGTGGTGAGAGATGATGTCATCTCTCTGCTCTCTCACCTGCCCACCCACTCTCCGGCTCTTTTCTGTGCTGCCCGCCGGCTGGCTCTCCGGCTCTGCCCTGCTGCCCGCCCGATCTCCAACTCTGCTCGCCGGCTCTCGGGCTCTGTAATGCAGCCCGCCTCCTCTCAGGCTCTCCTGTTCTGCCTGCCGGCTCTCTGGCTCTGTCATGCGGCCCACCGCACTCGCGGCCCAGCTGCAGGGATGCCGCAGCCCAGTGGTTGGGGACCCCTGCAGAGACTCGGGGCTATGGGCCCTAGATTCAGGGCTATAGCCCCAGAAGCCACCCCCTATTGACACCACTGGCCTGATCTATGGCCACATTATGACACATCAAAAAGGTGGAAAAGGGCGGGGCTACATCTTCCATTTCTCTTTGATCCTGATTGTGGTTTTCTTTTCCTTTTCAGATGTGTATGATCATTACCGGTATCATTATTGTTGCTGCAATCCTGGTAAATGTTCTATTAATAACACTGTACCATTAAAAACAGGACCCTTAGTCCCGCCCTTTGAAGAACAACAGATCATATACAAACACTAATGAAAAAAAAGAACTTTTTGGGTCATTTTTCTTGTGAGAATAATTTGTTGCATTGGATGACGTGAATGGATAAGCGGTCTTCATTGTCAGAGTGGAAAAAGTCTTCATCCATCCAGTACTAAAACAATAAATGAACAGGACTGCCTCTTAGACCCCTTTCACACTGAGGAGCTTTTCAGGAGCTTTAACGCTAAAAAAAGCACCTGAAAAGCTCCCGAAAACCTATTTCTATTAAAATCAATGAATGCTTTCACAATGGGGCAGGGCGCTGGCAGGGTGTGAAAAAACGCCCCTCTCTATTGAAATTTATGGAAAGCTCTTCAAAAGCACCTGAAAAGCTTTTCAAAAGTGCTCAAATGTTTTACTGGCAGTTTAGAAGTGCCTCAGTGTGAAACACTGGGGCGTCGGCACCATCAGCGGTAAAGCGCTGCTATTTTTAGCGGGGGATTTTCATCCGCTAGCGGACGGTTTTAACGCCCGCTAGCGGCCGAAAAAGGGCTAAAACGACCCGCAAAGCGCCACTGCAGCGGCGCTTTTCCGGCGGTTTGGCAGCATTGCCCATTCATTTCAATGGGTAGAAGCGGTGGAGGAGCAGTGTATACACCACTCCTTCACCGCACCAAAGATACGGCTTGCAGGACTTTTTGTGTCCTGCCAGTGCACCGCTCCAGTGTGAAAGCCCTCAGGGCTTTTACACTGGAGAGACAGGAGAGGCGCTTTACAGGCGCTATTTTTAGCGCTGTTGCGCCTGTAAAGCACCTCAGTGTGAAAGGGGTCTAAGAGTACCAGGAAATTCCCACACAATATATAGTGATATAGATGTATAATGACACAATATGTAGTGATATAGATGTATAATGACACAATATGTAATGATATAGATGTATAATGACACAATATGTAGTGATATAGATGTATAATGACATGATATGTAGTGATATAGATGTATAATGACACGATATGTAGTGATATAGATGTATAATGACACGATATGTAGTGATATAAATGTATAATGCCAAACTTAGGATGTGGATGAGATGACACACAATGGGGTCCATCTATATACAAATTCACTGTGCAAATGCCTCCCCTGTCCCGAATATTACCTGTCATTTTTGTTATATGCATGAAATGTAATTTTCAATTTTTTTCCTTACAATTATCAGCTCCATGTAGTGGCCATAATGTGGTAGTTTCCTGATGTAGGTATTTCAGAAAAATACTGCATTATGGCCACTAGATGCAGCTGACGATTATAGGAAATAAAAAGAAAAAGTCATTCCACACATAATACATACATTATTATTTATATTATACAGGATTTATATAGTAGCAACAGTCTGCGCAGTGCTTTACAATATAAAGGGAGACAATACAGCAACAATACAATTCAATACAAGAGGGTTAGGAGGACCCTGCTCCTGGGAGCTTACAATCTAATAGTGAGGGGCTAGTGAAACAAAAGGTAATAAATGTGAGGGCAGTGGTGGCCCGTCCATTAGGGGGGCAGGGGCGCCGCCCCTCTAACCATGCGTCCGGCCCCCTAATCTGCATGTAGGGCGCCGGAAGCATGGATTCCAATGTTTTTTGTTCTTTTTGAAGCACGTGATTAGAGCCAGAGGCTCTAATTGGCTTCAATAAAGTGTGGGCTTGGGGCGCAGTGCTCACCCAATTGTGTGACAATAGCAAATGAATATGGAATATATGAATAGTGGGTCTTGAGACCCGTTTCCTAATTGCCCCATCAAAACTGCCCCATCATATTGCCACCATCAAAACTGCCCCATCAGAATTGCCCTATCAAAACTGCCCCATCATATTCCTCTATTATAAATCAGTACATGGTGTGTCTGTCCCCTCCCCCGGGCTCTGTAATCAGAGCTGAGATGCTCCAGCCACCTCCCCCTGTGTATAACAGAAGCTTTGGTAACCATGGCAACAAAACAAACAGTACACTCTGATTAATGGCTAAAATTTCCTGAAATGACCTCTAAACAAAAAGATTTTTCCCAAAAACTGTAAAAGATATCAAACTGAAAAGATATAGCCAGATAGCTGAATATTTTGTGAACATTTTAAAGTTTGTTTGGTGTCTCTAGGTGAAAGTATGAAGGAGCTGAAACTTTTGGGAGCGGAAGAAGAATTTAAGGATTTCAAGCATGCTCCCATTGACTTCAATGTTAAAAAAACGTGTTAAAAAGCTTAATATTTTAAAAAGTATAAATGGTAGAAAAAAAGTTGAAAAAGAGCACACATCAGCTAAAAGAGACGAACATTTTAATAGTTGAATGGTTTTAATAGCTGAAAGTATGCAGAAGTTACGCAGAACCAAAAAACGTACGGAATAATAACTAGAAAATGCATTTCCTGGGGAAAATGCGTGGGAATGCTGAATTGCTAAAATGGCCCCCAGCAAAATTTCCCCCATCATATTGCCATCAAAACTGTCCCATCATATTGCCACCATCAAAACTGCCCCATCAGAATTGCCCTATCAAAACAGCCCCATCATATTGCCACCATCAAAACTGCCCCATCATATTCCTCTATTATAAATCAGTACATGGTGTGTCTGTCCCCTCCCCCGGGCTCTGTAATCAGAGCTGAGATGCTCCAGCCACCTCCCCCTGTGTATAACAGAAGCTTTGGTAACCATGGCAACAAAACAAACACAGTACACTCTGATTAATGGCTAAAATTTCCTGAAATGACCTCTAAACAAATGGCCGTATTTTAAAAACTATACATCCTACAGCGAAGATCTTTATATTGTGAGAATCACAAGACCCAGACCTAGATTTTGATACATAGTATGTCTCCGAAATATTACAATTGAAGGCACGGTCACAGTTTAGAAATTGCCCTTCAAATTTGAAGGGGCTAGAGTGTAGTTTCAATGAATGTCAATGGACGGCGTGAGTTGCAAACAAATGGTCATATTGTGAAAACTATCAGGACTATGGCTTAGCCGTGGACATGTTTAGTGGCAGCAGGGATAGCTGAACGTTTTGATATAAGATTTGTGTAGGTGGGCTTGAAAATGAGGGAGTGGCGGCAGTTTAGAAATCATGTTCTGATTTTCCAGCTTTTGTCCCCTCCCCCGGGCTCTGTAATCAGAGCTGAGATGCTCCAGCCACCTCCCCCCCCTGTGTATAACAGAAGCTTTGGTAACCATGGCAACAAAACAAACACAGTACACTCTGATTAATGGCTAAAATTTCTTGAAATGACCTCTAAACAAAAAGCTTTTTCTCAAAAACTGTAAAAGATATCAAACTGAAAAGATATAGTCAGATAGCTGAATATTTTGTGAACATCTTAAAGTTTGTTTGGTGTCTCTAGGTGAAAGTATGAAGGAGCTGAAACTTTTGGGAGCGGAAGAAGAATTTAAGGATTTCAAGCATGCTCTCATTGACTTCAATGTTAAAAAAAGTGATAAAAAGCTTAATATTTTAAAAAGTATAAATGGTAGAAAAAAAGTTGAAAAAGAGCACACCTCAGCTAAAAGAGACGAACATTTTGATAGTTGAGTGGTTTTAATAGCTGAAAGTATGCAGAAGTTACGCAGAACCAAAAAAACGTACGGAATAAAATTAAAAATAACTAGAAAATGCATTTCCTGGGGAAAATGCGTGGGAATGCTGAATTGCTAAAACGGCCCCCAGCAAAATTGCCCCCATCATATTGCCATCAAAACTGTCCCATCATATTGCCACCATCAAAACTGCCCCATCAGAATTGCCTCATCAAAACTGCACCATCATATTGCCACCATCAAAACTGCCCCATCAGAATTGCCCTATCAAAACAGCCCCATCATATTGCCACCATCAAAACTGCCCCATCATATTGCCACCATCAAAACTGCCCCATCAGAATTGCCACCATCAAAACTGCCCCATCATATTCCTCTATTATAAATCAGTACATGGTGTGTCTGTCCCCCTCCCCCGGGCTCTGTAATCAGAGCTGAGATGCTCCAGCCACCTCCCCCCCCCTGTGTATAACAGAAGCTTTGGTAACCAGGGCAACAAAACACACACAGTACACTCTGATTAATGGCTAAAATTTCCTGAAATGACCTCTAAACAAAAAGCTTTTTCTCAAAAACTGTAAAAGATATCAAACTGAAAAGATATAGCCAGATAGCTGAATATTTTGTGAACATTTTAAAGTTTGTTTGGTGTCTCTAGGTGAAAGTATGAAGGAGCTGAAACTTTTGGGAGCGGAAGAAAAATTTAAGGATTTCAAGCATGCTCCCATTGACTTCAATGTTAAAAAAAAGTGATAAAAAGCTTAATATTTTAAAAAGTATAAATGGTAGAAAAAAAGTTGAAAAAGAGCACACCTCAGCTAAAAGAGACGAACATTTTGATAGTTGAATGGTTTTAATAGCTGAAAGTATGCAGAAGTTACGCATTACCGAAAAACGTACGGAATAAGAAGAAAAACTAGAAAATGCATTTCCTGGGGAAAATGCGTGGGAATGCTGAATTGCTAAAACGGCCCCCAGCAAAATTGCCCCCATCATATTGCCATCAAAACTGTCCCATCATATTGCCACCATCAAAACTGCCCCATCAGAATTGCCTCATCAAATCTGCACCATCATATTGCCACCATCAAAACTGCCCCATCAGAATTGCCCTATCAAAACAGCCCCATCATATTGCCACCATCAAAACTGCCCCATCATATTGCCACCAGCAAATCTGCCCCATCATATTCCTCTATTATAAATCAGTACATAGTGTGTCTGTCCCCTCCCCCGGGCTCTGTATTCAGAGCTGAGATGCTCCAGCCACCTCCCCCCCTGTGTATAACAGAAGCTTTGGTAACCATGACAACAAAACAAACACAGTACATGCTGATTAATGGCTAAAATTTCCTGAAATGACCTCTAAACAAAAAGCTTTTTCCCAAAAACTATAAATCCTACAGCAAAGATCTTTATATTGTGAGAATCACAAGACCCAGACCTAGATTTTGATGTATAGTATGTCTCTGAAATATTAAAATTGAAGGCACGGTCGCAGTTTAGAAATTGCCCTTCAAATTTGAAGGGGCTAGAGTGTAGTTTCAATGAATGTCAATGGACGGTGTGAGTTGCAAACAAATGGTCATATTGTGAAAACTATCAGGACTATGGCTTAGCCGTGGACATGTTTAGTGGCAGCAGGGATAGCTGAACGTTTTGATATAAGATTTGTGTAGGTGTGCTTGAAAATGAGGGAGTGGCGGCAGTTTAGAAATCATGTTCTGATTTTTCAGCTTTTGTCCCCTCCCCCGGGCTCTGTAATCAGAGCTGAGATGCTCCAGCCACCTCCCCCCCTGTGTATAACAGAAGCTTTGGTAACCATGGCAACAAAACATACACAGTACACTCTGATTAATGGCTAAAATTTCCTGAAATGACCTCTAAACAAAAAGCTTTTTCTCAAAAACTGTAAAAGATATCAAACTGAAAAGATATAGCCAGATAGCTGAATATTTTGTGAACATTTTAAAGTTTGTTTGGCGTCTCTAGGTGAAAGTATGAAGGAGCTGAAACTTTTGGGAGCGGAAGAAGATTTTAAGTTTTTCAAGCATGCTCCCATTGACTTCAATGTTAAAAAAAAGTGATAAAAAGCTTAATATTTTAAAAAGTATAAATGGTAGAAAAAAAGTTGAAAAAGAGCACACCTCAGCTAAAAGAGACGAACATTTTGATAGTTGAATGGTTTTAATAACTGAAAGTATGCAGAAGTTACGCATTACCGAAAAACGTACGGAATAAGAAGAAAAATAATAAAAAAACGAATAACAATAGTGGGACTGCTAAAGCATTCCCACTAATAATAAAAAAACGAATAACAATAGTGGGACTGCTAAAGCATTCCCACTAACTAGAAAATGCATTTCCTGGGGAAAATGCATGGGAATGCTGAATAGCTAAATTGCTAAAATGGCCGCCATCAAAACTGCCCCATCATACTGCCATCAAAACTGCCCCATCAGAATTGCCCCATCAAAATTGTCCCCATTAAAACTGCCCCATCATATTGCCACCATCAAAACTGCCCCATCAGAATTGCCCCATCAAAACTGCCCCATCAAAACTGCCCCATCATATTGCCACCATCAAAACTGCCCCCATCAAAACTGCCCCATCATATTGCCACCTTTAAAACTGCTCCATTAAAATTGTCCCCATCAAAACTGCCCCATCATATTGCCACCATCAAAACTGCCCCATCTGAATTGCCCTATCAAAACTGCCCATCATATTGCCACCATCAAAACTGCCCATCATATTGCCACCATCAAAACTGCCCCATCAGAATTGTCCCATCAAAACTGCCCCATCATATTGTCACCATCAAAACTGACCCATCATAATTGCCACCAATAAAACTGTCCCATCATAATTGCCCCATCAAAACTGCCCCATCAGAATTGCCCTATCAAAACTGCCCCATCATATTCCTCTATTATAAATCAGTACATGGTGTGTCTGTCCCCTCCCCCGGGCTCTGTATTCAGAGCTGAGATGCTCCAGCCACCTCCCCCCCTGTGTATAACAGAAGCTTTGGTAACCATGGCAACAAAACAAACACAGTACACTCTGATTAATGGCTAAAATTTCCTGAAATTACCTCTAAACAAAAAGCTTTTTCTCAAAAACTGTAAAAGATATCAAACTGAAAAGATATAGCCAGATAGCTGAATATTTTGTGAACATTTTAAAGTTTGTTTGGTGTCTCTAGGTGAAAGTATGAAGGAGCTGAAACTTTTGGGAGCAGAAGAAGAATTTAAGGATTTCAAGCATGCTCCCATTGACTTCAATGTTAAAAAAAGTGATAAAAAGCTTAATATTTTAAAAAGTATAAATGGTAGAAAAAAAGTTGAAAAAGAGCACACCTCAGCTAAAAGAGACGAACATTTTGATAGTTGAATGGTTTTAATAGCTGAAAGTATGCAGAAGTTACGCATTACCGAAAAACGTACGGAATAAAATTATTAAAATTAAATTTAAAAATAAATAAAATCGAATAACAATAGTGGGACTGCTAAAGCATTCCCACTAATAAAATCGAATAACAATAGTGGGACTGCTAAAGCATTAACACTAATTAAAACTAGAAAATGCATTTCCTGGGGAAAATGCGTGGGAATGCTGAATTGCTAAAACGGCCCCCAGCAAAATTGCCCCCATCATATTGCCATCAAAACTGTCCCATCATATTGCCACCATCAAAACTGCCCCATCAGAATTGCCCTATCAAAACAGCCCCATCATATTGCCACCATCAAAACTGCCCCATCATATTGCCACCATCAAAACTGCCCCATCAGAATTACCCCATCAAAACTGCCCCATCATATTTCTCTATTATAAATCAGTACATGGTGTGTCTGTCCCCTCCCCCGGGCTCTGTAATCAGAGCTGAGATGCTCCAGCCACCTCCCCCCCTGTGTATAACAGAAGCTTTGGTAACCATGGCAACAAAACAAACACAGTACACTCTGATTAATGGCTAAAATTTCCTGAAATGACCTCTAAACAAATGGCCGTATTTTAAAAACTATACATCCTACAGCGAAGATCTTTATATTGTGAGAATCACAAGACCCAGACCTAGATTTTGATACATAGTATGTCTCTGAAATATTAAAATTGAAGGCACGGTCGCAGTTTAGAAATTGCCCTTCAAATTTGAAGGGGCTAGAGTGTAGTTTCAATGAATGTCAATGGACGGTGTGAGTTGCAAACAAATGGTCATATTGTGAAAACTATCAGGACTATGGCTTAGCCGTGGACATGTTTAGTGGATGCAGGGATAGCTGAACGTTTTGATATAAGATTTGTGTAGGTGGGCTTGAAAATGAGGGAGTGGCGGCAGTTTAGAAATCATGTTCTGATTTTCCAGCTTTTGTCCCCTCCCCCGGGCTCTGTAATCAGAGCTGAGATGCTCCAGCCACCTCCCCCCCCCTATATATAACAGAAGCTTTGGTAACCATGGCAACAAAACACACACAGTACACTCTGATTAATGGCTAAAATTTCTTGAAATGACCTCTAAACAAAAAGCTTTTTCTCAAAAACTGTAAAAGATATCAAACTGAAAAGATATAGCCAGATAGCTGAATATTTTGTGAACATTTTAAAGTTTGTTTTGTGTCTCTAGGTGAAAGTATGAAGGAGCTGAAACTTTTGGGAGCGGAAGAAAAATTTAAGGATTTCAAGCATGCTCCCATTGACTTCAATGTTAAAAAAGTGATAAAAAGCTTAATATTTTAAAAAGTATAAATGGTAGAAAAAAAGTTGAAAAAGAGCACACCTCAGCTAAAAGAGACAAACATTTTTATAGTTGAGTGGTTTTAATAGCTGAAAGTATGCAGAAGTTACGCAGAACCAAAAAACGTACGGAATAAAATTAAAATTAAAATTATTAAAAATAAATAAAATCGAATAACAATAGTGGGACTGCTAAAGCAGTCCCACTAAAAATGCATTTCCTGGGGAAAATGCGTGGGAATGCTGAATAGCTAAATTGCTAAAATGGCCGCCATCAAAACTGCCCCATCGTACTGCCATCAAAACTACCCCATCAGAATTGCCCCATCAAAACTGCCCCATCATATTGCCACCATCAAAACTGCCCCCATCAAACCTGCCCCATCATATTGCCACCATCAAAACTGCCCCATCAGAATTGCCCTATCAAAACTGCCCATCATATTGCCAGCATCAAAAGTGCCCCATCAGAATTGTCCCATCAAAACTGCCCCATCATACTGCCATCAAAACTGCCCCATCAGAATTGCCCCATCAAAATTGTCCCTATTAAAACTGCCCCATCATATTGCCACCATCAAAACTGCCCCATCAGAATTGCTCCATCAAAATTGTCCCATCATATTGCCACCATCAGAATTGCCCCATCATATTGCCACCATCAAAACTGCCCCATCAGAATTGCCCTATCAAAACTGCCCCATCATATTGCCACCATCAAAACTGCCCCATCAGAAATTCCCCATCAAAACTGCCCCATCAGAATTGCCCCATCAAAACTGCCCCATCAGAATTGCCCCATCAAAACTGCCCCATCATATTGCCACCATCAAAACTGCCCCATCAGAATTGCCCCATCACAACTGCCCCCATCATATTGCCACCATCAAAACTGCCCCATCATATTGCCACCTTTAAAACTGCTCCATTAAAATTGTCCCCATCAAAACTGCCCCATCATATTGCCACCATCAAAACTGCCCCATCAGAATTGCCCTATCAAAACTGCCCATCATATTGCCACCATCAAAACTGATCCATCATAATTGCCACCAATAAAACTGCCCCATCATAATTGCCCCATCAAAACTGCCCCATCAGAATTGCCCTATCAAAACTGCCCCATCATATTGCCACCATCAAAACTGACCCATCATAATTGCCACCAATAAAACTGCCCCATCATATTCCTCTATTATAAATCAGTACATGGTGTGTCTGTCCCCTCCCCCGGGCTCTGTATTCAGAGCTGAGATGCTCCAGCCACCTCCCCCCCCTGTGTATAACAGAAGCTTTGGTAACCATGGCAACAAAACAAACACAGTACACTCTGATTAATTAATGGCTAAAATTTCCTGAAATGACCTCTAAACAAAAAGCTTTTTCTCAAAAACTGTAAAAGATATCAAACTGAAAAGATATAGCCAGATAGCTGAATATTTTGTGAACATTTTAAAGTTTGTTTTGTGTCTCTAGGTGAAAGTATGAAGGAGCTGAAACTTTTGGGAGCGGAAGAAGAATTTAAGAATTTCAAGCATGCTCCCATTGACTTCAATGTTAAAAAAAGTGATAAAAAGCTTAATATTTTAAAAAGTATTAATGGTAGAAAAAAAGTAGAAAAAGAGCACACCTCAGCTAAAAGAACATTTGATAGTTGAATGGTTTTAATAGCTGAAAGTATGCAGAAGTTACGCAGAACCAAAAAAAGTACGGAATAAAATTAAAATTAAAATTAAGTAGATTAAAAATAAATAAAATCGAATAACAATAGTGGGACTGCTAAAGCAGTCCCACTAATTAAGTTTAATAAAAATAAATAAAATCGAATAACAATAGTGGGACTGCTAAAGCATTCCCACTAATAAGAAGAAAAACTAGAAAATGCATTTCCTGGGGAAAATGCGTGGGAATGCTGAATAGCTAAATTGCTAAAACGGCGCCATCAAAACTGCCCCATCAGAATTGCCCCATCAAACTTGTCCCCATTAAAACTGCCCCATCATATTGCCACCATCAAAACTGCCCCATCAGAATTGCCACCATCAAAACTGCCCCCATCAAAACTGCCCCATCATATTGCCACCTTTAAAACTGCTCCATTAAAATTGTCCCCATCAAAACTTCCCCATCATATTGCCACCATCAAAACTGCCCCATCGGAATTGCCCTATCAAAACTGCCCATCATATTGCCACCATCAAAACTGCCCCATCAGAATTGTCTAGAAAATGCATTTCCTGGGGAAAATGCGTGGGAATACTGAATAGCTAAATTGCTAAAATGGCCGCCATCAAAACTGCCCCATCATACTGCCATCAAAACTGCCCCATCAGAATTGCCCTATCAAAACTGCCCATCATATTGCCACCATCAAAACTGCCCCATCAGAATTGTCCCATCAAAACTGCCCCATCATATTGCCACCATCAAATCTGACCCATCATAATTGCCACCAATAAAACTGCCCCATCATAATTGCCCCATCAGAATTACCCCATCAAAACTGCCCCATCATATTCCTCTATTATAAATCAGTACATCGTGTGTCTGTCCCCTCCCCCGGGCTCTGTAATCGGAGCTGAGATGCTCCAGCCACCTCCCCCTGTGTATAACAGAAGCTTTGGTAACCATGGCAACAAAACAAACACAGTACACTCTGATTAATGGCTAAAATTTCCTGAAATGACCTCTAAACAAAAAGCTTTTTCTCAAAAACTGTAAAAGATATCAAACTGAAAAAATATAGCCAGATAGCTGAATATTTTGTGAACATTTTAAAGTTTGTTTGGCGTCTCTAGGTGAAAGTATGAAGGAGCTGAAACTTTTGGGAGCGGAAGAAGAATTTAAGGATTTCAAGCATGCTCCCATTGACTTCAATGTTAAAAAAAAGTGATAAAAAGCTTAATATTTTAAAAAGTATAAATGGTAGAAGAAAAGTTGAAAAAGAGCACACATCAGCTAAAAGGGACAAACATTTTGATAGTTGAATGGTTTTAATAGCTGAAAGTATGCAGAAGTTACGCAGAGCCAAAAAACGTACAGAATAAAATTAGAAATTAAAATTAAGATTAAAAATAAATAAAATCGAATAACAATAGTGGGACTGCTAAAGCATTTTTGTATTTGCTTGATACTTCATATTTTCACCTACAGACGCCAAACAAACTTTAAAATGTTCACAAAATATTCAGCTATCTGGCTATATCTTTTCAGTTTGATATCTTTTACAGTTTTTGAGAAAAAGCTTTTTGTTTAGAGGTCATTTCAATAAATTTTAGCCATTAATCAGAGTGTACTGTGTTTGTTTTGTTGCCATGGTTACCAAAGCTTCTGTTATACATAGGGGGGGAGGTGGCTGGAGCATCTCAGCTCTGATTACAGAGCCCGGGGGAGGGGACAGACACACCATGTACTGATAATATATATATATATATAATAGAGGAATATGATGGGGCATTTTTGATGGGGCAATTCTTTTTTTTTTTAACCATAGATTTTTATTATAAAGTTTCAGATTATACATAAAGTACGAAGCATTGTTTACAACATATGACATAAACAGGGTGAGTGTTGAATGACAGACATATTTCCACAAAGAGATATATCTACTTACATAGTTACATAGCAGGTGAGGTTGAAAAAAGACACAAGTCCATCAAGTCCACCTATGTGTGTGATTATGTGTCAGTATTACATTGTATATCCCTGTATGTTGCGGTCATTCAGGTGATTATCTAATAGTTTCTTGAAGCTATCAATGTTCCCCGCTGAGACCACCGCCTGTGGAAGGGAATTCCACATCCTTGCTGCTCTTACAGTAAAGAACCCTCTACGTAGTTTAAGGTTAAACCTCTTTTCTTCTAATTTTAATGAGTGGCCACGAGTCTTGGTAAACTCTCTTCTGCGAAAAAGTTTTATCCCTATTGTGGGGTCACCAGTACGGTATTTGTATATCGAAATCATATCCCCTCTCAAGCGTCTCTTCACCAGAGAGAATAAGTTCAGTGCTCGCAACCTTTCCTCATAACTAAGATCCTCCAGACCCTTTATTAGCTTTGTTGCCCTTCTTTGTACTCGCTCCATTTCCAGTACATCCTTCCTGAGGACTGGTGCCCAGAACTGGACAGCATACTCCAGGTGCGGCCGGACCAGAGTCTTGTAGAGCGGGAGAATTATCGTTTTATCTCTGGAGTTGATCCCCCTTTTAATGCATGCCAATATTCTGTTTGCTTTGTTAGCAGCAGCTTGGCATTGCCTGCCATTGCTGAGCCTATCATCTACTAGGACCCCCAGGTCCTTTTCCATCCTAGATCCCCCTAGAGGTTCTCCCCCAGTGTATATTTTTGCCACCCAAATGCATTATTTTACATTTTTCTACATTGAACCTCATTTGCCATGTAGTCGCCCACCCCATTAATTTGTTCCGATCTTTTTGCAAGGTTTCCACATCCTGCGGAGAAGTTATTGCCCTGCTTAGCTTAGTATCGTCTGCAAATACAGAGATTGAACTGTTTATCCCATCCTCCAGATCGTTTATGAACAAATTAAATAGGATTGGTCCCAGTACAGAACCCTGGGGAACCCCACTACCCACCCCTGACCATTCTGAGTACTCCCCATTTATCACCACCCTCTGAACACGCCCTTGTAGCCAATTTTCAATCCATGTACTCACCCTATGGTCCATGCCAACGGACCTTATTTTGTACAGTAAACATTGATGGGGAACTGTGTCAAATGCTTTTGCAAAATCCAGATACACCACGTCTACGGGCCTTCCTTTATCTAGATGGCAACTCACCTCCTCATAGAAGGTTAATAGATTGGTTTGGCAAGAACGATTCTTCATGAATCCATGCTGATTACTGCTAATGATATCGTTCGTATTACTAAAATCCTGTATATAGTCCCTTATCATCCCCTCCAAGAGTTTACATACTATCGATGTTAGGCTAACTGGTCTGTAATTCCCAGGAATGAATTTTGGGCCCTTTTTAAATATTGGTGCTACATTGGCTTTTCTCCAATCAGCTGGTACCATTCCAGTCAGTAGACTATCTGTAAAAATTAGGAACAACGGTCTGGCAATCACTTGACTGAGTTCCCTAAGTACCCTCGGATGCAAGCCATTTGGTCCCAGTGATTTTTTTAACTGCCTGCCGACCGCCGGCCGTCAATTGACGGCCAGGCGGCGCAGCTCTCGTTGCGGGCGGACGTCATATGACGTCCTCGCTTTCTTAGGCCACCAGGGGGCGTGCGCGCCGCCGCCGGCGATCGAGCGCGCCGATCGCCCGCGCCCGCCGTGTCACTAGGCATCCGGTGCGCATGCCCGGCGGCCGCGATGTCCGCCGGGCACCCGCGATTACCGGTAACACAGCAGGACCGTGGATCTGTGTGTGTAAACACACAGATCCACGGTCCTGTCAGAGGAGAGGAGACCGATGGTGTGTTCCCAGTACAGAGGAACACCGATCTGTCTCCTCCCCTAGTGAGTCCCCGCCTCCTACAGTTAGAATCACTCCCCTAGCAACACAGTTAACCCCTCGATCACCACCCAGTGTTAACCCCTTCACTGCCTGTCACATTTATACAGTAATCAATGCATTTTTATAGCACGGATCGCTGTATAAATGTGAATGGTCCCAAATATGTGTCAAAAGTGTCCGATGTGTCCGCCGCAATATCGCAGTCACAATAAAAATCGCAGATCGCCGCCATTACTAGTAAAAAAATTTTAAAAAATTAAAATGTTATAAAACTATCCCCTATTTTGTAGACGCTATAACTTTTGCGCAAACCAATCTATATACGCTTATTGCGATTTTTTTTCTATTTACCAAAAATATGTACAAGAATACATATCGGCCTAAACTGAGAAAAAAATTGTTTTAAAGAAAAAAAAAATTGGATATTTATTATCGCAAAAGGTAAAAATTATTGTGTTTTTTTTAAAACTTGTCACTCTTCTTTTGTTTATAGCGCAAAAAATAAAAACCGCAGAGGTGATCAAATACCACCAAAAGAAAGCTCTATTTGTAGGGAAAAAATGATAACAATTTCATTTGGGTCGAGTGTTGTATGACCGCGAAATTGTCATTCAAAGTGCGACAGCGCTGAAAGCTGAAAAATGGCTTGGGCAGGAAGTTTTGGTTACTGAAGCCCCCCGATTCACTCGTGAAGACTGAGGAGAAGAATAAATTCAATACCTTCGCCATCTCCCCATCCTTTGTAACCAGATGTCCTTCCTCATTCTTTATGGAGCCAATATGGTCTGTCCTCCCTTTTTTACTGTTTACGTACTTAAAGAATTTCTTGGGATTTTTTTTGCTCTCCACCGCTATGTGTCTTTCATGTTCTATCTAAGCTGTCCGAATTGCACCTTTACATTTCCTGTTGCATTCTTTATAAAGTCTGAATGCTGAGGATCATCCCTCAACCTTGTATTTTTTGAAGGCCTTCTCCTTTGCTTTTATATGCATTTTTACATTGGAGTTAAGCCATCCAGGACTTTTGTTCGCTCTTTTAAATTTATTACCCAATGGGATACATTGGCTAATGCCCTTATTTAATATGCTCTTAAAGCAAACCCATCTATCCTCCGTATTCTTTGTTCCTAATATTTTATTCCAGTTTATGCCTTTTAGCAAGGTTTGTAGTTTAGGGAAGTTGGCTCTTTTGAAATTCAGTGTCTTTGTGTTCCCTTCATGTTTCCTATTTGTGTGATTTATACTGAAACTAATTGACCTGTGATCGCTGTTACCTAAATTGCCCCGTATTTCCACATCTGTGATCAGGTCTATATTGTTGGTAATCAGTAGCTCCAGTAATGTTTTATTTCTAGTTGGTGCGTCTACCATCTGACCCATAAAATTGTCCTGCAAGACATTAAGGAACTGGCGAGCCTTAAATGAATGCGCGGTTCCCTCCGCCCAGTCTATGTCTGGATAATTAAAATCCCCCATTATGATAACACTTCCCATCCTTGCTGCTACTCCAATTTGTGATAGGAGATCCGTCTCCACTTCCTCCCTCAGGTTAGGGGGCCTATAGCATACTCCCAGTATTATTTTCCCCTCAGCTTTATCCCTTTGGAGCTCTACCCATAAGGATTCCACCTCCTCCCTAGCTCCCTCAGTGATGTCATCTCTCACATTCACTTGTACATTATTCTTGATATATAGACATACCCCTCCCCCTTTTTTACCCTCTCTATCCTTGCGGTATAGGGTATACCCTTGAATGTTTGCCAGCCAATCATGAGAGCTGTTGAATCCTCCTTGTACAACAGTATCTCTAGTTCACCCATCTTGTCCGCCATGCTCCTGGCATTGGTGAACATGCCACATAGTTTAGACGGGTCGCATATTGTCTTCGTATTGGGTGTTTTGAGATTGCAACTAGGACTTGCTACTATACTCACCTTGTGTTTTTGTGCTTTGGTTAACCTACCACTAATGCCCCCAATACTACCCTCTGGAATATCTTCCGTGCTGGCTTTCACTGTCTCTGGACCCTCCCCCCCATCGCCTAGTTTAAAAACCCCTCTAACTTTTTGGCCATCTTCCTTCCCAGCAGATCTGCACCCTCCTCATTTAGGTGCAGTCCGTCCCTTCTATAGTATCGGTTACCGGCTGAGAAGTCGGCCCAGTCCTCCAGGAACCCAAACCCCTCCTTACTACACCAGCTCTTCAGCCACTTGTTTACTTCCTTAATCTCCCTCTGCCTTTCTGGTGTGGCTCGATGTACCGGTAGTATTCCTGAGAATACTACCTTGGAGGTCCTTTTCCTCAATTTAGCTCCTAAGTCCCTAAAATCGTTCTTTAGGACACTCCATCTGCCTCTGACTTTGTCATTGGTGCCAACGTGCACCATGACAGCAGGGTCTTCCCCAGCCCCTCCCAGTAATCTACAAGTATTTGAGGGGCACACCATACAATGCATTTAAATTCAAGATGGTGCTGCTGTAAGACCTATAAACAGTACAAAATATTTTACAGAGCACACATACAAGAATGACATTTCCTGCAGGGCTAGTTAAAAACACCTGAACACCTGAACATATTAAAAAAATACAGGGGTTTGGTCACACTATATGGTCATATATTGCTAAGCCCACTTACTGCGACAAAGTACCCCGAATTAGTGGGTGCCAACGTGCACCATGACAGCCGGGTCTTCCCCAGCCCCTCCCAGTAATCTGTCCACAAGATCCGTGATGTGCCGAACCCGAGCGCCCGGTAGACAACATACTGTTCGGCGCTTCAGGTCTTGGTTACAGATTGCCCTCTCTGTCCTTCTAAGAATTGAGTCCCCTACCACCAGAATCTGTCTTTCCTTTCCCTTTGCTGCCCCCCCACTCTCACTGGAGGAGTTCTTCCCCCGGCAGCTAGGAGAGTCCCTTAGCTCCAGCAGTGCTGGTCCCTGACTGGTTTCACCAATGTCACCAATGTTACTTGAGCCACCCATAACCACGTAGCTTACGACCTCAACATGAGGTAGGACCTGTCACCCCGACTGGGTACAAACTGTGAGCAGGAACCTCTAATAGTCTTAAGCAAGGTAGCCCTCTAATGACCTTAGTGAGGGTCAATAGTGAAGAAATACAGTATATGCTCAATTCTTACTTTGTAGACAACTATCTTATGAACTTCAAACGTTGATACTTTCTTAATACATTAATAACAGAAAACACATACTTTTTAGTATAGTCACAAAGTAATAAAGTCTGGGTTGGATCTTCTGGTGTGACTACTTCTAGTAATGTTAATTATTTATTGATATTCTTATTACTTTATCTAATTAATTACCGTATTTATCGGCGTATAACACGCACCCCAATTTAGGAGGGAATTTTAAGGAAAAAAAACTTTTAGGAGGGAAGTTGAAGGGAAAAAAACTTACATTTAAATGCCCATCAATGCAGCCTTGTCAGTGCAGCCTTGTCAGTGCAGCCTTCCCCAGTGCAGCCTTGTCAGTGCAGCCTTGTCAGTGCAGCCTTGTCAGTGCAGCCTTCCCCAGTGCAGCCTTGTCAGTGCAGCCTTGTCAGTGCAGCCTTCCCCAGTGCAGCCTTGTCAGTGCAGCCTTGTCAGTGCAGCCTTCCCCAGTGCAGCATTGTCAGTGCAGCCTTCCCCAGTGCAGCCTTCCCCAGTGCAGCCTTCCCCAGTGCAGCCTTCCCCAGTGCAGCCTTGCCCCAGTGCAGCCTTGTTAGTGCAGCCTTGTCAGTGCAGCCTTCCCCAGTGCAGCCTTCCCCAGTGATCCCCTGCCATCCTGGGCTTCAAAATCGACGACCGCGATTTGAAAATGGTGCCGAAAGTGGCCGAGAAGAGCCGAGGACCGGCTCTGTGTATTTCGGCGCCGGCGGCGCCATTTTCAAATCGCGATCAGCGATTTTTTAGATCTGTCAGTGGGGGATCGCAGGGGATCGGCGTATAACACGCACCCACGATTTTCCCCTGATTTTAAGGGGAAAAAAGTGCGTGTTATACGCCGATAAATACGGTAAATACTTTTACCACTATATGCCTAGTTGCTTAGCCTAAATATCATAAAACACAATTCACAATTCACAAGTGAGAGGGAGCATAATGAGCTAATTTCCAGACCTCCCAGTTTTTGTGGAAGGCCGGGGCTCTTCTTTCCTTATACGCTAGCATTTTTTCCATTGTGTAGTGGGTATTCACTCTGGAAATTACTTCCTCAATTTTTGGGGGTGATTGAGAGCGCCATTCCCTTGCTAATGATACGTGTGCTGCAAATAGTATATTTAAAAAAACCTTTCTCGGCAAATGGGGAAAGTTGTCTATGCCCAGGCTGAGGAGGGCAAGTTCAGGGTTTAGTGTGCTTGTGGTATTTGTAATTGTATGAATAATGGTAGCTACTTTCTGCCAGAAGGGTTTTATTACCTTGCAGCTCCACAATATGTGTAGAAGATTACCAGTATTGTCACAGTTCCGCCAGCATATTGGGGAGAAGCTCAGGTTCATTTTATGAATACGTAGGGGAGTAAAGTATCACCTATTCAGTATCTTCTGTGCATTATCCCATTTACCATTACTCTTTACCGCTAGATGCCATTGATGCAATGGGAATTCTTTTTTTAGTTCCTGTTCCCACTTTCTCATGTTGGGCAATTTAGCCTGCATGTATAGAGGGGTAGCGAATTTGTAGAATAAGGATATTCCCTTGTGTTTCCCCGAGCATTTGTTTAATAGATAGTGCCATAGTATTTGGGGTATTTTTAGTGGTCTAGGAGTGTTGTGTTTGAGGTAGTGCTTTATTTGAAACAATTGGTATCTTTCCATTGCTTCCTGTCCCTGTAGGTCAGGTGTGAAGAAATGTTCCCCTCTTTTTTTCAAAGTTTGGGTCGAGATGTTTGGGATCAAGTATTCATACGTTGCTAATGGGATTTGTATTTCCTGCATAGTAGTGTCCGTAAATGGCTGTCTTAGCATGGAGGACCATGCTGTTATAGAAGCTTGTACAGTAGGGTACAGTGGAATGACTGGTCTATGGTGTATACCGGCAGCTAACGCCAGGGCTGGTAGATTATGGCCGGGGTGATTTCTTGTTCTATTTCAGACCATTTATTGTCAGTTTGGCATGTGAACCAATATCGAGTTTGTTCTAATATAGCTGCTTGATAGTAAATGTGTGCATTGGGGAGTCCTACACCGCCTACGTGTTTGTGTTTATACAGATGTTTCAGTGCGAATCTAGGTTTTTTGCCTGCCCAAACAAACTTATTTAGAATTTTCGCTAATTGTGAGAAGAATGTTTGGGGGATAGGTATGGGCAGTGTTCTGAAATGGTATAGAAGTTTAGGTAGTATTTGCATTTGATATGCAGCTACTCTCCCCATCCATGATAAGTGCAGTTTGCCAATTTGGACCATCTCTTCATCAACATTTGCAAGTAGAGGAGGGTAATTGCTGGAATATAGTTTAGCGGAAGAGGAGGTGAGCTGCACACCAAGATACGTAATTGAGGGGGGGTCCCAATTACAGGGAAACATATGTTTGATCATGCTTTGTTCTTCTATGGGTATATTGAGTGTCAAAGCGAAACACTTGTTTGTGTTGATTTTGTAAAAGGAGATTTGACTAAAATTGTGCAATAGCTTTTTAAGTTCTTGTATAGAGGCTGCTGGATTGGATAAAGCTAATATTATATCGTCGGCAAAGAGTCCTATCTTATGGCTGTTGCATTGGACCTAATACTTTGTGCCAGGGGTTCTATAATGAGTGAAAAAATTATTGGGGAGAGGGGGCAACCTTGTCCGTACCATTAGATAATAGGAAAGGATCAGATAGGAAACTAGAGGTATATACTTGGGCTGAGGGATTTGAGTATAAGGACATAATTGCTGAATGAATCATTCCTGATATTCCAAATTTGTGTAAAGTTCTTGATAGGTAACCCCAGTGCACCCTATCGAACGCCTTTTCGGCATCTAATGCAAGAAAAATACTTGGTAATTGATTGATTTCTGCGAATCATAGTAGATCTAACGTCCTTCTAGTTCCATCCGGTGCTTGTCTGCCCTTTACAAAACCCACCTGATCCAGTCCTATTAGGGAAGGGGTAATTTCCAGTAACCTGTTGGCCAGTACCTTTGCATATATCTTTAGGTCAGAGTTGCGTAAGGATATTGGCCTATAATTTTGGGGGTGGGAGTTGTCTTTGCCGGGTTTGGGTAGAGTTACTATTATTGCTTGGAGCATTTCTCTTGGGAAGGATCCCGCTGTGGCTGCTTTATTGAAGACATCTACTAGTTTTGGTGCTAGAAGGGAGCTAAATGCTTTATAGTACTCAGCGGAAAAGCCGTCCGCTCCTGGGGATTTGTGCATGGGGAGAGATTTAATAACTGTCTCATTTTCTGCATTAGTGATTGGAGAGTTTAAGGCTTGTAGAGTTGTTTAGTCTACTGAGGGCAGTTGGATTCCTTGGAGGAACTCATCTATCTCTTTATCTGTAGGTTGGTAGGTGGATAGGTCTTTGCTGAGGTTGTAAAGGGATTTGTAATAGTCCCCAAAAGCATTAGCTATGTCCTTAGGGTTATGGAGTGTGGTATTGGATCTGTGATGTTGAATATGAGTGATGTTGGACTTAATATGTCTTTTTTTGATTTGTGAAGCCAGAAGTTTGCTTGCCCTGTTATTTTGAGAGTAAAATGATAGTTTCAGCCTTTTGAAATATAGGTCGTAGTCTGCCCTAAGTTCCTGTTGCAGTTCTTCGTGACAGGAATTAAGGCGTTTCAAGATCCTGGGGGATGTGGAGCTGGGGTCCTTGTGTTGGGCCTCTAGTTCTGCAATAGACTTTCCTTTCCCTCGAGGCAATCTGGATAAGAATTCCCCTAGCGTATGCTTTGTGAGCACACCAGATCGTTGTTGGGGAGCATTCCCCATTGGTATTGATACTAAAGTATTCTTTAAGTTTCTCCTCTATCTCCTCTTTAATGTGATGACAGAAGGTAAGTATTGTTGCGCTGTAGTGGTTTATGGGATGTTTTGTTGCTAACTTCAACCTCAATGGCCACTGGCGCATGATCAGACTATGTAATGTTGAGGATATCAGCCTTATTCACTTTCTGCAGGGTATACATATCTGTTAAAAAAAAAAATCAATTCTAGAGTAGCTATTGTGCACCATGGAGTAATAAGAGTAGTCCCTCTCGGTGGATCTAAGGCAGTGCCAGGGATCAAAGAGCCTTTCTTCATGACACCAGGTACCTAAAGAGGGCCTCTTCCTCATAGCCACTGAGGAGGAATCAATTTCCTCATTCATGACCATATTAAAATCCCCACATATTATGAGATTACCCTTTTGCAAGGATTTGGCAAGTTTAACAACTTTACGGATAAACTTCATTGGCTTAATATTTGGGGCATATAAGTTTACCAGTGTGTAGAGGACCCGGTCTATTTCTGCAATCAAAATAATAAATCATCCATGGGGGTCATTATGAATCTGCAATAAAGAAAAGGTAATGTGTCCTTAATAGCGATCAATACCCCATTTTTTTTCGAAATGTCATTGGCGGTGAATACTTTGGAAAATGTATTGTGCGTGCACTTTGGAGGTTTGCTGCTAGTGAAGTGTGTTTCTTGTGCACACAGGATATCACATTTCAGGTCCAGAGCTGATTTCCACATGGCCCTGCGCTTATAGGGGCCGTTTAAACCTCTCACATTGTGTGATACGGTTTTAAGGTTCATTCCATTCAATGAGTACAAGCTGCTGCCATCTAGTGGTAGAAATCAATAAACAATATGCTCTTGGGCTGATGTTGGGTACGTGTAAGATTTGAGGTAAAGATTCTGAAGAAAATTTCAGAATAGCAAAAAGAAAAAGAAAAACATGAACAAAAAACCAAGCTGAATTATGCAGCAATATGGAACAATCAAACAGTAAAGTTTGCATAGAACAGGTCACAGGAGTCATCCTGTAATTGAAGAAGGGGGATAACTAAGAAACATATTAGCCGAACAACGGCTGCTTCTTGAACCTACACCTGGGTTCATGGGAGGTTTGGAAGGCATCAGGGGTTAGTGATCCTGAGAGAAGTGCCACACGTGTATAGGAGCCATCAGCAGAGGCAAACGTGTATCCGGGTGACGTTTACTTGCCCCTTCTGTTTTGACGGTAGTTGTTTCGTCTGTCATGTAGGGGATCAGGGTCTGCAGCTTCTCCATCCGGTGGTAGAAGATGCCATTTTCTGAGGAGCTCCATACCTTTTTCCAGTGAAGTGATTGCGTGCGATTCGCTGTGTATTTCCAACCGCAGTTTGGCAGGGAATCCCCATTTATAAAGAATCTTATGGTTGCGTAAGATTTTAGTAATAGGGACTAAGTTGTGCCTTGCCGTTAGTGTAGCTTGCGATAAATCTGCATACAATGCGATTCCAGTGAATGGATCAGGGAGCTTGGGGTGCTGTCTGGCAAATCGCATCAGCTGATCCTTTATGTGGTAAAAGTGGATCCTAGCGATGACATCCCTGGGGATTTGGTCAGGCAGGAATGAGGGCTTTGGCAGTCTATGGGCTCTGTCTATGATTATGTCGTTAGGCCCCAGAGACGGCAGAACCGTGGTCATGAGCTTTTGGAGCATGCTCCCATTGACTTGACGCAGTGAGTTCTGCTGGTTTGATCGATTCAGAGATCCCTCTGAACTTAATATTGTTCCTGCGTGCCCTGTCTTCGATGTCCGCCATTTTTAGACGCATGGCTTTGATCTCATCTTCTACATCAAAGTGAGCATCCACCAGCTCATTATGAGCTAGTGTGAATTCCTCCATTTTTTTTTCCACATAATTGACTCTGCTACTGAATGCTGACAGTTCATTTTTGGTGGTATGCATAAATGCAGATATGTCCTGTTGGAGGGCCCCCCTAAGAGTCAATAACATTTCTTTCATCGTGGTATCCAGGATGGGCTGCTCGGATGTAGGGAAAGCATCTAACTGCTGGCTGTGAGAGGATGATTCCTCCATTATGTCTCCCTCTGACCCTGCCTCATCCTGATTCTCTTCCTCCACCCCAATCCTCCTTTTTTGCTTAACAGGGCTGTCAGAGGGTGAGGATGGTTGTGGATAGTGTGTGAAATTAGACTCACCCGAGGATGGCGATGGATGGCTGCAGGAGTGTGCAGGGGATGCTGAGCTTCTGTTCTCAGAGCGGGCTCCATCTTGGGAATCTCGGCCGGCCATGAGGGGGTAGAAGTCGGTCAGTTTTTTCGGTCCCTCTCTCCTTTTTTTTTTTTTTTTCATCTTGACCGCTTTGTTCCCCTTAGTCTCCCCTCTCTATGGATGTAGTTTTGGTTCGTGTAGTTTCGCTGTGAGCCGCTGTATATAGGCCGTTGTGGCAGAGCTCTCTCCTCACACTACCATCCGCTCTGGCTGCCGGCTCTGCCGCCTTGATGGGGCAATTCTGATGGGGCAGTTTTGATGGTGGCAAAATGATGGAGCAGTTTTGATGGGGACAATTTTAACAGAACAATTTTAAAGGTGGCAATATGATGCAGCAGTTTTGATGGGGACAATTTTTATGGGGCAATTCTGATGGCAATATGATGGGGGCAGTTTTAGCAATTCAGCTATTCAGCATTCCCACGCATTTTCCCCAGGAAATGCATTTTCTAGTTTATTATTCCGTACATTTTTTGGCTCTGCGTAACTTCTGCATACTTTTAGCTATTAAAACCATTGAACTATTAAAACGTTCGTCTCTTTCAGCTGATGATGGGACTTTTTCAACTTTTTTTCTACTATTTATACTTTTTAAAATATTAAGCTTTTTAACACTTTTTTAACATTGAAGTCAATTGGAGCATGCTTCAGATCCTTAAAATCTTCTTCTGCTCCCAAAAGTTTCAGCTCCTTCATACTTTCACCTACAGACACCAAACAAACTTTAAAATGTTCACAAAATATTCAGCTATCTGGCTATATCTTTTCAGTTTGATATCTTTTACAGTTTTTGTGAAAAAGCTGTTTGTTTAGTGGTCATTTCAGGAAATTTTAGCTATTAAACAGAGTGTACTGTGTTGCTTTTGTTGCCATGGTTACCAAAGCTTCTGTTATACACAGGGGGGGGGGCTGGAGCATCTCAGCTCTGATTACAGAGCCCGGGGGAGGGGACAGACACACCATGTACTGATTTATAATAGAGGAATATGATGGGGCAGTTTTGATGGGGCAATTCTGATGGGGCAGTTTTGATGGTGGCAATATGATGGGGCAGTTTTGATGGGGCAGTTTTGATGGGGCAATTCTGATGGAGCAGTTTTTATGGCAGTATGATGGGGGCAGTTTTGATGGGGGCCGTTTTAGCAATCCAGCTATTCAGCTATTCAGCTATTCAGACTGATCCAGACTGACTGTGAGCAGGACGCACTACACTAACTTGTAGCTTTAGCTGAACACTGTGCAGAGGTCTCACTACACTAACTTGTAGTTTTAGCTGAACACTGTGAGGAGGACGCACTACACTAACTTGTAGCTTTAGCTGAACACTGTGCAGAGGTCTCACTACACTAACTTGAAGTTTTAGCTGAACACTGTGAGGAGGACGCACTACACTAACTCTAAATAGTCTAGCTGCCTGACTGTGGTACTAATAGGATCAAAAGAACACCAGCAATTTTCTTCAGATAGCTGTAAATACTGTAACAAGACAAGCCTGCCTGTCAGTAGGAAGATAACAGGAACGGATCTAGCTAAACTGAATACAGTGTATATATATATATATGCAACACCTGGGATGCATATATACACACAATACACTGTAAGTGCAGCTAACTGACTGACTGTCCTGCCTAATCTATCTAACTCAAATGAAATGACACTGTCTCTCTCTCTCTCTCTCTCTCAGCACACCGGAACACACTACACAGGGCCGCTGTGCAGGCGGCCTTATATAGTGTGGGGCGTGTTCTAACCCCCCTGAGCAATAATTGGCCAAAGCCACCCTGGCTTTGGCCAATTACAGCTCTCTCTACCTACGGCGCTGTGATTGGCCAAGCATGCAGGTCATAGTGCATGCTTGGCCAATCATCAGCCAGCAATGCACTGCGATGCCGCAGTGAATTATGGGCCATGACGCGCCACACAAATTTGGCGTGAATGGCCCATATCGTTCGCAATTCGGCGAATGATCGAACAGTCGATGTTCGAGACGAACGCGAAGCTCATCCCTACTGGCTATATGTAATGTAGATATCTCCTAAACAGCACACGTTGATTTATTACTTATTATAGGCCTACCTATAGGTAAAAGTCATGCATGGAAGTTAACTTTCACTTTAATTGTACATGTATACTGAGTATCATATGTGACATTTCTGAGGTCCAGGAGGTATGTGGACGACATGTACTATACATGGAGGAGCTTTAGTGTCCAGCTCACTGCCACAACCAGAGGACATAGATGAAAATGGGGAGAGTGGGCCATATGGACAGGGCGACTGAGCATTAGAAGACACACAAGAGAAGTGTTACAGGTAGAAATGATTATAAAGATGAATTTTCCTGTTCCTGAGTCATGTGACTAATAAGTCTCCCTTCCATTTGTTCAATACAGCTTACAGCCGTTGATAAAACACCGAAAAAACAATGTTGGACTCCAGTAAGTATACAAGTTCGGGTCATGACTCTAAAATGAATCAGTGTAAGCATTTGGAGGCTACAAGGTAGAGATAAGGTAGAGATTAGCTGAGCTGCACATTCAGAAGAGTCGGCAATGGGTGTTCCCAGAAATTCAGCAAACTTTCTTCCAGGACTTCACATTTACATAGTTATGCCCCGTAAACACGGTCAGATTTTCCAACGGGAAATGTTTGATGGGAGCTTGTTGTCGGAAATTCCGACCGTGTGTAGGCTCCATCACACATTTTCCATTGGAACTTCCGTCACACAAAATTTGAGAGCTGGATCTCAAATTTTCCACCAACAAAACCTTGTTGTCGGAAATTCCGATCATGTGTACACAATTCCGACACACAAAGTTCCACGCATGCTCGGAATCAAGCAGAAGATCTGCACTGGCTATTGAACTTAATTTTTCTCGGCTCATCGTACATGTTGTACGTCACCGCGTTCTTGACGTTCAGAATTTCCGACCAACTTTGTGTGACCGTGTGTATGCAAGACAAGTTTGAGCCAACATCCGTCGAAAAAAAACATGGATTTTGTTGTCAAAATGTGCGATCGTGTGTACAGGGCATTAGTCTGGTTGAAAAAAGACAAGTCCGTCTAGTTCAACCAAAAAAGGGGGGAAAAAAATGATATAATCCTATATACACAATCCTATTCCCACAGTTGATCCATAAAACAGTAAAAAAACAAAACAAAAAAAAACAAAGCAGGATCCAATTTGCTCCAGCAGGGTAAAATTCCTTCCTGATCCCCTGAGAGGCAATCGTATATTCCCTGGATCAACTTTACCTATAAATGTCAGTACCCAGATATATTCTGTACATTTAAGAAATAATCTAGGACTTTAACCACTTGCTTACTTGGCACTTATACCCCCTTCCTGCCCAGACCAACTTTCAGTTTTCAGCGCTGTCACACTTTGACAAACGCACGGTCATGCTACACTGTACCCAAATGACATTTTTTTTATTTTTTTTCACACAAATAGAGCTTTCTTTTGGTTGTATTTAATAACTGCTGTTTTTTTGTTTTGTTTTTTGCTAAAAAAAACAAAAAAGACTGAAATTAAAAAAAAAAAAAAAAAACAGTTTTAAAGTTTGTTATAAAATTTTGCAAACAGATAATTTTTCTCATTCACTAATGGGCCCTGAAAGGCTGCACTGATGGGCACGGATAAGGTGGCACTGATGGGTGAGACTGAAGGGCATTAATAGGTGGCACTGAAGGAAAGCGATAGATAGCACTGGTGGGCACTGATGAGGCAGCACTGGTGGGCACTGATAAGGGGGCACTGGTGGGCACTGATGGGTACTGATAGGTGGCACTGAGAGGTGGCACTGATGGGTGGCACAGATGGGTAGCACTGATGGCACTGATAGGTGGCACTGATGGCACTGATGGGTGGCACAGATGGGTGGCACTGATGGCACTGATGGATGGCACTGATGACATTGATAGGTGGGACTGAAGGGCATTGATAGGTGGCACTGAAGGGCACCGATAGGTGGCCCTGAAGGGCACTGATGGGTGGCAGTGATGGGTGGCACTGGTATGTGTCACGGATGATGAGGCACTGATGGGCAGCACTGATGAGCATTGATAGGTGGCACAGGTGGGCACTGGTAGGCAGCACCGGTATGCACTGGCAGCCGGCACTGGTGGGCACTGGCCGGTGGCACTGGTGGGCACAGGTACTTGGGTGATGTCTCACCCTCTTCGGAACCGCTGTCCCTCTGACAAAAGCCGGTGATCGCCTTTTTTTTTTCTCACGCTATCAGCGCAAGCAGAAAAAAAGCTGATTACTGATCTTTTGTTTACATCACGTGATCAACTGTCATTGATTGACAGCTGATCATGTGGTAAGGGGCCGGGATTGGCCCCTTACTTTGATCTGTGATCAGCCGAGTCTGCATTAACTCGGTGATCACAGAGCGTGCCGCTCCCCTGCACGGGAGGACATCGTATGACGGCCTCCCAGCAATTAAAGTCCACGCTGTAGCTGAATGACGGGAAACAGTTGATCTACTGAGCTGGCCAGAACCACCTCTAGAGGGAGTCTACTCCACATTTTCGCAGCTCTGACTGTGAAGAAACCTTTCCGTATTTGGAGATGAAATCCAGACGTAAAAAGTGCCCCCTTGTCCTCTGTGATGACTTTAAAGTTAATAACTCAACACCTTGCTCCCGGGTGCCCCCCCCCCTCTCGGGTATGTGCCCAGGTGCCCCCCCCATTTATGTGCTCACTGCAGTTGATGTGACCTCACACCTAAGCGTGGTCAGAAAAGTCTGTTTAGTCTCCCAGGACTTATTGAGATGTCTTTTTCTCCTTCCAATTTATCTGTATATGTCTCCACATGGCGAGGTTAAATCGATGCATGCAAAAGATAAAAAGCTCCACATAGTGCTTCACTCTGTTTAAAGCCTTCAGACCTTATTTAAAAAAAGAAGTTGCACTCACATGTATAAGGCGCTCCAGCGCACCAACTATGTACAGCGTGTTTTTATTCCACAACTCTGTGACAACAGCTCCGTGCTTTGCCAATAGGTATCTCCGCGTCTTGTTCCACCATATGCCCCTCCCCTACGCGTTACGTCACATGGTCACGTGACTTCCTCAGGGGGATTCCTATTGGCCAACAAGATGCTCATTGCTTTTATCCCCAACCCGATTCCGCTATTGCCTTGTCATTCACAGACGTTGGAAATTCACTAATTGTGAGCCGCTGATCTTGGTTAAAACACAGCGTGGCTCAAGGAAACCACATCCAAATCAACCCAGTTCCAAAAGTGTATACGTGTGTTTCTTTGAGATAATATCTGGTTGTTGTCACTGTGCCGTGGTTTACAAAATATTAAACTAAAAATTTAAAAAAATATATCAAACTAAAAAGTTTAAAAATATATATATAAAATATCATACAAGTAGGGATGAGCCGAACACCACCCAGTTCAGTCCGAGCCAGAACCTGCGAACGGACCGAAAATTCGCACGAACGTTAGAACCCCATTGACGTCTATGGGACTTGAACGTTCGAAATCAAAAGTGCTAATTTTAAAGGCTAATTTGCATGGTATTGTCCTAAAAAGGGTTTGGGGACCCGGATCCTGCCCCAGGGGACATGTATCAATGCAAAAAAAACTTTTAAAAACGGACGTTTTTTCAGGAGCAGTGATTTTAATGATGCTTAAAGTTAAAAAAAAGTGGTCCAGAGGACCCGGCGCATCACGGATCTCGGTAAATGGCCGCTAATCGCGGCCGTTTACCATGTGATCGCTCCGTCAAATGATGGAGCGATCACATGTACACAAACCGGCGTCATGTCATGACACAGGTTCCTCTCCTCCCCTCCTGTGTACCGATCGGTACACTGTGAGCGGAGAGGGGGATGGATGGATGGTAGCAGCGCTGTGGGCTGCATCTGTAGTGCCCTCAGCGCTGCACAGTGACAACTGCCATCCATCCATCCATGCTCAGCCATCCCTCACTACTCTGCAATGCCCTGCAATGCTGTGTAATACTCTGCAATGCTGTGCAATACTCTGCAATGCTCCACAATACTCTGCAATGCCCCACAATACTCTGCAATGCCCCACAATACTCTGCATTGCCCCACAATACTCTGCATTGCCCCACAATACTCTGCATTGCCCCACAATACTCTGCATTGCCCCACAATAGGGATGAGCTTCGTGTTCAAGTCGAACCCATGTTCGTGTGGCGCGTCACGGCCCATAATTCACTGCGGCATCGCAGTGCATTGCTGGCTGATGATTGGCCAAGCATGCACTATGACCCGCATGCTTGGCCAATCACAGCGCCACCTGAACAGAGAGCCGTAATTGGCCAAAGCCAAGGAGGCTTTAGCCAATTATGGCTCAGGGGATTTAGTACACGCCCCACACTATATAAGGCCGCCTGCCGGCGTTCATTGAGAGAGAGAGAGAGAGACAGACAGTGACATTTGATTTGCGTTAGATAGATTAGGCAGAACAGTCAGTTAGTTAGCTGCGCTTACAGTGTATTGTGTATATATATATATGCATCCCAGGTGTTGCATATATATATATATATATATATATATATATACACTGTATTCAGTTTAGCTAGATCCGTTCCTGTTATCTTCCTACTGACAGGCAGGCTTGTCTTGTTACAGTATATAAAGCTACCTGAAGAAAATTGCTGGTGTTTTTTTGATCCTATTAGTACCACAGTCAGGCAGCTAGACTATTTACAGTTAGTGCAGTGCGTCCTGCTCACAGTGTTCAGCTAAACCTACAAGTTAGTGGGGTGCATCCTGCTCACAGTGTTCAGCTAAACCTACAAGTTAGTGGGGTGCATCCTGCTCACAGTGTTCAGCTAGATCCGTTCCTGCTATCTTCTTACTGACAGGCAGGCTTGTCTTGTTACAGTATATACAGCTACCTGAAGAAAATTGCTGGTGTTCTTTTGATCCTATTAGTACCAGAGTCAGGCAGCTAGACTATTTACAGTTAGTGCAGTGCGTCCTGCTCACAGTGTTCAGATAAACCTACAAGTTAGTGGGATGCGTCCTGCTCACAGTGTTCAGCTAAACCTACAAGTTAGTGGGGTGCGTCCTGCTCACCGTGTTCAGCTAAACCTACAAGTTAGTGGGATGACCAAGCCGTCCTCATCCTCCTCATCCTCTCTCACCCATGACCAGGGTACTTTGTCTGGCAAAGCAGCGGGATCTTCCCTCGGCTCAATGTCATCAGTGACTCCTTCCCTAGCCCCACCATGTCCTCCTGAGGAGTCCCTCGAACTGTTTGACCACAGTGTTGGGTACATGCTCCAGGAGGATGCCCAGCGTTTGGAAGGCTCTGATGATGATACTGAGCTCCATGAAGGCAGTAACATGAGCACGGACAGAGGGGGTGCCCAAGAAGGACAGCAATCTGGCAGTCATGCTCCCCCTGCTGCAGCATACTGCCAGGTTTGCTCCAGTGATGAGGAGGGAGGGGATGATGAGGTCACTGACTCAACGTGGGTGCCTGATAGGAGAGAGGAGGAGGAGGCGGCACATCACCAACGAGGCAGGATACCCTCCAGGGGCCAGCCTAAGGGAAGCACATTGACTGCATCACACCCCAAAGCTCCACATGTGCAGGGCGCTGCAGTCTCTGTGTGTTATTCAAAAAGTTCTTTGGTGTGGGCCTTTTTTGAGACAAGTGCATCAGATCGCACCGCTGCTATTTGCAACATATGTCTCAAGCGTATCTCGCGTGGCCAAAACATCTCCCGCTTGGGTACCACATGCTTGACCAGACATATGTTGACCTGCCATGAAGTTCGTTGGCAAGCGTATCTAAAAGACCCACACCAAAGAACAAAGAGGACTTCTCCTTGCTCCTCATCAGCTGAGATCTCCAACCCCACTATACCTTCAGTCCTCTCTGAGACCTGCACTGAGAGGAATGAAGGTGTAGAATTAGGTGTGTCACAGCCAAGTACTTGTGGGCAATCTGCTTTTGGTACACCGACATCAGATTATACCAGGCAAATTTCCCTGCCCCAGCTGCTGCACCCCCGAAAGAAGTTTGCTCCCAACCATCCACAAGCCCAGCGGTTGAATGCTAGCTTGGCAAAATTGCTAGCACTTCAACTGCTGCCTTTTCAGTTGGTAGACTCTGCCCCCTTCCGTGAGTTTGTGGAATGTGTGGTTCCTCAGTGGCAGGTACCCAAACGCCACTTTTTCTCACGGAAGGCGATTCTGGCTCTCTACCGGCATGTGGAAGGCAATGTCCATGCCTCGCTGGACAGGGCGGTCAGCGGTAAGGTGCATATTACCGCTGACTCATGGTCCAGCAGGCAAGGACAGGGACGTTACCTAAGTTTCACGGCACATTGGGTGACTCTGCTGGCAACTGGGAAGGATGCAGGACAAGGTGCAGTAGTGTTGGAGGTTGTTCCGCCACCACGCCTCCAAAATGCTAATGATTGTGACACACATCTCTCCTCCACCCCCTCCTCTTCTTCTTCCTCCATGGCCTCTTCCTGTGCTTTGTCCTCGGAACCAGCAGTGCTCCGTAGCCGTTCAAGGGGCTACGCAAGTACGCAGGCCAAAAGATGCCATGCGGTGCTTGAGCTGGTGTGCTTGGGGGACAGGAGCCACACTGGGGCAGAGGTTCTGTCAGCTCTGCAGGGGCAGGTTCAGAGGTGGTTGACGCCACGTCAACTTAAGGCAGGAATGGTGGTTTGCGACAATGGCACCAACCTCCTCTCTGCCCTCCGACAGGGACAAATGACCCATGTGCCCTGTTTGGCTCATGTCCTTAACTTGGTGGTGCAGCAGTTCTTGGGCAGGTACCTGGGCTTACAGGATGTCCTGGGTCAGGCCAGGAAAGTCTGTGTGCATTTCCGCCGGTCATATAATGCCAGTGCTCGGATAACGGACCTCCAAAAGGAGTTTAACCTGCCCAAGAACCGCCTAATCTGTGACATGCCCACCAGGTGGAACTCAACGTTGGCCATGCTGCAGCGGCTGCACAGGCAGCAGAGGGCCATCAATGAGTACCTGTGCGACTATGGCACCAGGACAGGGTCAGGGGAGCTTGGTTTTTTTTCCCCACGCCAGTGGGCCATGATCAGGGATGCATGTCCTGTCACCATTTGAGGAGGCCACAAGGATGGTGAGCAGTGACAGTGCATGCATCAGTGACACTGTCCCCCTTGTCCACCTGTTGGAGCACACGCTGCGTGGAATAATGGACAGGGCACTTGAGGCAGAACAGAGGCAGAAGAGGAGGACTTCCTTAGCTCTCAAGGCCCCCTTTATCCAGACAGTGTTCCTGCGTGCCCGCTGATCACACAGGAAGAGGAGGAGGAGGAGGAAGATTGTGTCAGTATGGAGGTGGAGCCTGGCACTCAGCATCAGCAGCAGTCTTTAAGGGATCAGTTCCAAGAAACACATGGACTTGTACGTGGCTGGGAGGAGGTGGCTACGGACCATGTCGTCCTTAGTGACCCAGAGGACTCCGGACCGAATGCCTCAGCAAACCTACGCTGCATGGCCTCCCTGATCCTGCAAAGCCTGCGTAAGGATCCTCGTATTCGTGGTATCAAGGAGAAGGACCAATACTGGCTGGCAACCCTCCTTGATCCACGTTACAAGGGTAAGGTTGCGGACCTTATCTTGCCATCGCAGAGGGAGCAGAGGATGAAACATCTTCGGGAGGCCTTGCAGAAAGGTCTGTGCAATGCGTTCCCAGAGACTGGGAGGTTACAAACTCCTGTTTCTGGACAACGTGTTGCTGAGGCTTCGGTCAGTCAAAGAAGGAGCGGTGGAGAAGGTGGCCGTCTGACCGATGCGTTCAGACAATTTTTTGGTCCGCAGCCCCAAGGTATGATCGGTTCCAGCAACCATTGCCAGCGTCTGCATGGTGCAGGAATACCTAGGGGCAAGATCAGACTTGGACACCTTTCCCACCGAAAATCCTCTGGGTTACTGGGTCTTGAGGATGGATCACTGGCCAGAGCTTGCACAGTATGCAATTGAGCTACTGGCCTGTCCTGCATCCAGCGTTCTTTCCGAACGCACATTCAGTGCTGCTGGAGGCGTGGTAACCGATCACAGGGTGCGTCTGTCCGACTCGGTCGATCGACTGACCTTCATAAAAATGAATCAGTCTTGGATCACCACCAGCTACCAAGCACCTGATGCTGATGTAACCGAATAATTTTTTTTGAAATCTCAGATCCCTTCAAAGACTGCCTATGCTGATGCTGAGTGACTATCCCTGAGTAATTATCCTCTTCCTCCTCAATGATCACACTGATAGCTTGTAAGAACATTTTTGGTTCTTAGCGCACCAGTGCCTAAGGCCCAATTTTTCAGCCCCTGTTTAACAGGGGGGTGTAATTACAATTTTGATGCAATACTTTGCAGCAGGGCTCGTTCCTGTGTTCCAACTAGAGTGTCTGTGAGGGGTTGCAGTGTTGTGGCACCAGCACCAGTGCCTAAGGCCTAATTTTTCAGCCCCTGTTCAACAGGGGCATGTAATTACAATTCTTGATCTAATATTTCACAGCAGGGCCCATTTCTGCACCCACCAAGAGCGAGTGAGGACTTACAGTGTTGTGGCACCAGCACCACCACCACCAAAGGCCCAATTTTTCTGCCCCTGTTCAACAGGGGCATGTAATTACAATTCTTGATCTAATATTTCACAGCAGGGCCCTGTGAGGACTTACAGTGTTGTGGCCACAACAACACCTAAGGCCCAAATTTCTGCTGAGTATATAGGGCAGGCCCCTACTTTCAAACATCTAACTTACAAACGACTCCTACTTGCAAACGGAAGGAGACAACAGGAAGTGAGATGAAATCTACCCCTAGGAAGGGAAATTCTCTCCTGTAAGAGTTAATATGGGAAAAACATTTCTCCTTTCCACTGATGCTTTCCAATCCTTGTTCCACAAAAGACCCCAAATTTTCAAAAAGCATTTGTCATTGAGACAAAAAGTGAGGTGAAATCTTCTGAAGAGGAGGAAAGACAGCAAAACAAATGTCACAGGGGTGATAACGCTTCCCTATGTTTTCCAAAAAGCTTAAAAACGATTTTTTGGCTGGAGCTAAACACGTTAAAAATGTACCTGTTCAAAATTACAAACAGATTCTACTTATCAACAAACCTACAGTCCCTGTCTTGTTTGCACCGCCTGTATACTGCTGTTCAGAGTATATAGGGCCTGGTGGCCCCACACCTTTCCTTATTTTAATTTGGATGCGGGGTTCCGCTTAATATCCATACAAGACCCAAAGGGCCTGGTAATGGACTGGGGGGTACCCATGCCGTTTGTCTCACTGATTTTCATCCATATTGCCAGGACCCGACATTACATGATTATGCACTTTATTACATGTGTTTAATACATTGTTTAAGATCAACTATATATGCCCCATATATTCACATGGTCTTTCTTTGCACTTTATGATGGTCAACTGTTATTTAAATATATTAGCGCAGTTTCACATTTTCTTCTTTGGTTCCATTTATGTTCGTGTTTTAAATAGGAACTGCAGCTTTCTAATTTGTTTATACTTACCTATGCGCAGTTTTATCTTTTTTCTTTTGTGTGTGAGAAATAACCTGCTAATATGACAATTTTGTGAAAAAAAAAAGAAGAAAAAAAAACTTGATTTTGCAAAGAATTGTGGGAAAAAATTACAACTTCAAAAACTCACCATGCATCTTTCTAAATACCTTGGAATGTCTTCTTTCCAAAAAGGGGTCATTTGGGGGGTATTTGTACTTTTCTGGCATGTTAGGGTCTCAAGAAATGAGATAGGCTGTCAGTAATTCTGGTGTGATCAATTTTCAGATATTGGCACCATAGCTTTTGGACTCTATAACTTTCACAAAGACCAAATAATATCCACTGATTTGGGTTATTTTTACCAAAGATATGTAGCGGTATACATTTTGGCCAAAATATATGAAGAAAAATTACTAATTACTGTATATAAAATTTTATAACAGAAACGAAGAAAAATGCATTTTTTTTACAGATTTTTCGGGTCTTTTTTCTTTTATAGCACAAAAAATAAAGAACCCAGCGGTGATTAAATACCACCAAAAGAAAGCTCTATTTGTGTGAAAAAAAGGACAAAATTTTCATATAGATACAGTGTTGCATGACTGAGTAATTGTCATTCAAAATGTGAGTGCACCAAAAGCTGAAAATTGGTCTGGTTATTAAGGGGGTTTAAGTGCCTAGTGGTCAAGTGGATAAATATCGTACCTGGGGGGTGTCTATAGTTTGCCTGTAAAGTGGCGCATGTTTCCCGTGCTAAGAACAGTCCTTGCACAAAATTTAATTTTTAAAGGAAAAAAAGTCATTTAAAACTGCTTGCGGCTTTAACCGGTTCAATACAGGGCATTTTTACCCCCTTCCTTCCCAGACCAATTTTTAGTTTTCAGCGCTGTCGCACTTTAAACGACAATTGCGCAGACATGTGACGTTGTACCCAAACAAAATTGACGTCCTTTTTTTCCCCACAAATAAAGCTTTCTTTTGGTGGTATTTGATCACCTCTGCGGTTTTTATTTTTTGCGCTATAAACAAAAGAAGAGCGACAATTTTGAAAAAACACAATATTTTTTACTTTTTGCTATAATAAATATCCCAATTTTTTTTTTTTAAACACATTTTTTACTCAGTTTCGGCCGATACGTATTCTTCTACATATTTTTGGTAAAAAAAATCGCAATAAGCGTATATTGATTGGTTTGCGCAAAAATTATAGCGTCTACAAAATACGTGATAGATTTATGGCATTTAAAAAAAATATATATTTATTTATTTTTTTACTAGTAATAGCGGAGATCCTGATTTTTTTTCGTGACTGCGACATTAAGGAGGACACATCGGACACTTTTGACACATTTTTGGGACCATTCACATTTATACAGTGATCAATGCTATAAAATTGCATTGATTACTGTATAAATGTGACAGGCAGGGAAGGGGTTAACCACTAGGGGGACACAAGGGGTTAATTATGTTTCCTAAGGGAATGATTCTAACTGTAGGGGGCGGGGACGTACAAGGGGAGGAGACCTATCGGTGTTCCTCTGTACTGGGAAAACAGATCGGTCTCCTCTCAACTGACAGGACGTGCATCTGTGTGTTTACACACTCAGATCCACGGTCCGGCCCGGTTAACGGGCAATCGCGGGTGCCCAGCAGACATCGCTGCTGACCGGGCACACACACCGGGTGCGCTCCCTAGACGGCTGGGAAGCCCAGGCCGTCATATGACGTCCACCCAGGATGGGAGATCCCATCTGTGGATGTCATTTGACAATGGCCGGGTAGTGAGGTGGTTAATGTAATGTCGGGTCTTGCCAATATGGATGAAAATCAGTGAGACAAACAGCATGGGTACCCCCCAGTCCATTACCAATCCCTTTGGGTCTTGTATGGATATTAAGGGGAACCCCGCACCTAAATTAAAAAAAGGAAAGGCGTGTGGCCCCCAGACCCTATATACTCTGAACAGCAGTATACAGGCGGTGCAAATAAGAAAGGGACTGTAGGTTTGTTGTTAAGTAGAATCTGTTTGTAATTTTGAACTGGTACATTTTTAACGTGTTTAGCTCCAGCCAAAAAATCTATTTTAAGCTTTTTGGAAAACATTGGGAAGGGTTATCACCCCTGTGACATTTGTTTTGCTGTCTGTGCTCCTCTTCAGAAGATTTCACCTCATTTTTTGTCCCAATGACAAATGTTTTTTTAAAATGTGGGTTTTTTTGTGAAACAAGGATTGGTGATAAAGCATCAGTGGAAAGGAGAAAGGTTGTTCCCATATAAACTCTTACAGGAGAGAATTTCCCTTCCTAGGGGTAGATTTCATCTCATTTCCTGTTGTCTCCTTCCGTTTGCAAGTAGGAGTCATTTGTAAGTTGGATGTTTGAAAGTAGGGGCCTGCCCTATATACTCAGCAGAAATTTGGGCCTTAGGTGTTGTTGTGGCCACAACACTGTAAGCCCTCACAGGGCCCTGCTGTGAAATATTAGATCAAGAATTGTAAGTACATGCCCCTGTTAAACAGGGGCAAAAAAAATTGGGCCTTTGGTGGTGGTGCCACAACACTGTAAGTCCTCACTCGCTCTTGGTGGGTGCAGAAACAGGGCCTGCTGTGAAATATTAGATCAAAAATTGTAATTACATGCCCCTGTTGAACAGGGGCTGAAAAATTGGGCCTTAGGCACTGGTGCTGGTGCCACAACACTGCAACCCCTCACAGATACTCTAGTTGGAACGCAGGAACGAGCCCTACTGCAAAGTATTGCATCAAAAATTGTAATTACACCCCCCTGTTAAACAGGGGCTGAAAAATTGGGCCTTAGGCACTGGTGGTGGCGCCCAGAACCAAAAATGTTCTTACAAGCTATCAGCGTGATCATTGAGGAGGAAGAGGATAATTACTCAGGGATAGTCACTCAGCATCAGCATAGGCAGTCTTTGAAGGGATCTGAGATTTCAAAAAAAATTATTCGGTTACATCAGCATCAGGTGCTTGGTAGCTGGTGGTGATCCAAGACTGATTCATTTTTATGAAGGTCAGTCGATCGACCGAGTCGGTGGACAGACGCACCCTGTGATCGGTTACAAAGCCTCCAGCAGCACTGAATGTGCGTTCCAAAAGAACGCTGGATGCAGGACAGGCCAGTAGCTCAATTGTATACTGTGCAAGCTCTGGCCAGTGATCCATCCTCAAGACCCAGTAACCCAGAGGATTTTCGGTGGGAAAGGTGTCCAAGTCAGATCTTGCCCCTAGGTATTCCTGCACCATGTAAAACAGACGCTGGTGATAGTTGCTGTAACCGATCATACCTTGGGGCTGTGGACCAAAAAATTGTCTGAACGCATCGGTCAGACGGCCACCTTCTCCACCGCTCCTTCTTTGACTGACCGAAGCCTCAGCAACCCGTTGTCCAGAAACAGGAGTTTGTAACCTCCCAGTCTCTGGGAACGCGTTGCACAGACCTTTCTGCGAGGCCTCCCGAAGATGTTTCATCCTCTGCTCCCTCTGCGATGGCAAAATAAGGTCCGCAACCTTACCCTTGTAACGTGGATCAAGAAGGGTTGCCAGCCAGTATTGGTACTTCTCCTTGATACCACGAATACGAGGATCCTTACGCAGGCTTTGCAGGATCAGGGAGGCCATGCAGCGTAGGTTTGCTGAGGCATTCGGTCTGGAGTCCTCTGGATCACTAAGGACGACATGATCCGCAGCCACCTCCTCCCAGGCAAGTACAAGTCCATCTGTTTCTTGGGACTGATCCCTTAAAGACAGCTGCTGATGCTGAGTGCCAGGCTACACCTCCATACTGACACAATCCTCCTCCTTCTCGTCCTCGTCCTCTTCCTGTGTGATCGGCGGGCATTCAGGAACACTGTCTGGATAAAGGGGGCCTTGAGAGCTAAGGAAGTCCTCTTCCTCCCTCTGTTCTGCCTCAAGTGCCCTGTCCATTATTCCATGCAGCGTGTGCTCCAACAGGTGGACAAGGGGGACACTGTCACTGATGCATGCACTGTCACTGCTCACCATCCTCGTGGCCTCCTCAAATGGTGACAGGACAGTGCATGCATCCCTGATCATGGCCCAATGGCGTGGGGAAAAAAAAACAAGCTCCCCTGACCCTGACCTGGTGCCATAGTCGCACAGGTACTCATTGATGGCCCTCTGCTGCGTGTGCAGCCGCTGCAGCATGGCCAATGTTGAGTTCCACCTGGTGGGCATGTCACAGATTAGGCGGTTCTTGGGCAGGTTAAACTCCTTTTGGAGGTCCGCCAGCCGAGCACTGGCATTATATGACCGGCGGAAATGCACACAGACTTTCCTGGCCTGCCTCAGGACATCCTGTAAGCCCGGGTACCTGCCCAAGAACCCCTGCACCACCAAGTACGTGAGCCAAACAGGGACATGGGTCATTTGTCCCTGTCGGAGGGCAGAGAGGAGGTTGGTGCCATTGTCACAAACCACCATTCCTGCCTTAAGTTGGCATGGCGTCAACCACCTCTGAACCTGCCCCTGCAGAGCTGACAGAACCTCTGCCCCAGTGTGGCTCCTGTCCCCCAAGCACACCAAATCAAGCATGGCATGGCATCTTTTGGCCTGCATACTTGCGTAGCCCCTTTGAACGGCTACGGAGCACTGCTGGTTCCAAGGACAAAGCACAGGAAGAGGCCATGGAGGAAGAAGAAGAGGAGGGGGTGGAGGAGAGAGGTGTGTCACAATCATTAGTAGTGGCATTTTGGAGGCGTGGTGGCGTAACAACCTCCAACACTACTGCACCTTGTCCTGCATCCTTCCCAGCTGCCAGCAGAGTCACCCAATGCGCGTTGAAACTTAGGTAACATCCCTGTCCATGCCTGCTGGACCATGAGTCAGCAGTAATATGCACCTTACCGCTGACCGCCCTGTCCAGCGATGCCAAGACATTGCCTTCCACATGCCGGTCGAGAGCCTGAATCGCCTTCTGTGAGAAAAAGTGGCGTTTGGGTACCTGCCACTGAGGAACCGCACATTCCACAAACTCACGGAAGGGGACAGAGTCTACCAACTGAAAAGGCAGCAGTTGAAGTGCTAGCAATTTTGCCAAGCTAGCATTCAACCGCTGGGCGTGTGGATGGCTGGGAGCGAACTTCTTTCGGGGGTGCAGCAGCTGGGGCAGGGAAATTTGCCTGGTACAATCTGACGTCGGTGTACCAAAAGCAGATTGCCCACAAGTACTTGGCTGTGACACACCTAATTCTACACCTTCATTCCTCTCAGTGCAGGTCTCAGAGAGAACTGAAGGTATAGTGGGGTTGGAGATCTCAGCTGATGAGGAGCAAGAAGAGGTCCTCTTTGTTCTTTGTTGTGGGTCTTTTAAATACGCTTGCCAACGAACTGTATGGCAGGTCAACATATGTCTGGTCAAGCATGTGGTGCCCAAGCGGGAGATGTTTTGGCCATGCGAGATACGCTTGAGACACATGTTGCAAATAGCAGCGGTGCGATCTGATGCACTCGTCTCAAAAAAGGCCCACACAAAAGAACTTTTTGAATAACCCACAGAGACTGCAGCGCCCTGCACATGCAGAGCTTTGGGGTGTGATGCAGTCAGTGTGCTGCCCTTAGGATGGCCCCTGGAGGGCATCCTGCCTCATTGGTGATGTGCCGCCTCCTCCTCTCTCCTATCAGGCACCCACGTTGAGTCAGGGACCTCATCAACCCCTCCCTCCTCATCACTGGAGCATACCTGGCAGTATGCTGCAGCAGGGGGAGCATGACTGCCAGATTGCTGTCCTTCTTGGGCACCCCCTCTGTTCGTGCTCACGTTACTGCCTTCATCTAGCTCAGTATCATCATCAGAGCCTGGGCATCCTCCTGGAGCATGTATCCAACACTGTGGTCAAACAGTTCGAGGGACTCCTCAGGAGGACATGGTGGGGCTAGGGAAGGAGTCACTGATGACATTGAGCCGAGGGAAGAGGCCGCTGCTTTGCAGACAAAGTACCCTGAGCATGGGTGAGAGAGGATGAGGAGGATGAGGACGGCTAGGTCATCCACTCTACCAAGTCTTCCGCATGTTGCGGCTCAACACGGCCAGCTGCCGAAAAAAAAGGCCAAGCGTGTCCCACGGCCACGTGCTGATGAGGATGCATCGTCTCCACGACCAGCACTGTTGCCTCTAGACACAGAGCCTGCTTGCCCTCTTTTATTGGCTTGTGACTGTCTGCCTCTCCTTGTTGGCCTTCCAGACATACTAATGGCCTGTAGCTGCACTAAGCTGGGAGATATATATATATATATATATATATATATATATATATATATATATACACTGATACTGCAGCTAGCAAAATCAACTGCCTGCCTGCCTGTAGTATGAGAACACCACCAACTTTCTACAGGTAGCTTTAGCTGAACACTGTGCAGAGCTTGCAAAAAAAAAACTTGTGGCTTATTTTGCTGCCTGCGGTAGTGATAGGATCAGGAAAACACCACCAACCTTCTACAGGTAGCTTTAGCTGAACACTGTGCAGAGCTTGCAAAAAAATAACTTGTGGCTTATTTAGCTGCCTGCGGTAGTGATAGGATCAGGAAAACACCACCAACCTTCTACAGGTAGCTTTAGCTGAACACTGTGCAGAGCTTGCAAAAAAATAACTTGTGGCTTATTTAGCTGCCTGCGGTAGTGATAGGATCAGGAAAACACCACCAACCTTCTACAGGTAGCTTTAGCTGAACACTGTGCAGAGCTCGCAAAAAAATAACTTGTAGGTTTAGCTGAACACTGTGAGGAGGACGCACTACACTAACTTGTAGCTTTAGCTGAACACTGTGCAGAGGTCGCACTACACTAACTTGTAGTTTTAGCTGAACACTGTGAGGAGGACGCACTACACTAACTTGTAGCTTTAGCTGAACACTGTGCAGAGGTCACACTAAACTAACTTGTAGTTTTAGCTGAACACTGTGAGGTAGACGCACTACACTAACTTGTAGCTTTAGCTGAACACTGTGCAGAGGTCGCACTACACTAACTTGTAGTTTTAGCTGAACACTGTGAGGAGGACACACTACACCAACTTGTACCTTTAGCTGAACACTGTGAGGAGGACGCACTACACTAACTTGAAGCTTTAGCTGAACACTGTGAGGAGGACGCACTACCCTAACTTGTAGCTTTAGCTGAACACTGTGCACTACACTAACTTGTAGTTTTAGCTGAACACTGTGCAGAGGTCACACTAAACTAACTTGTAGCTTTAACTGAACACTGTGAGGAGGACGCACTACACTAAATGTAAATAGTCTAGCTGCCTGACTGTGGTACTAATAGGATCAAAAGAACACCAGCAATTTTCTTCAGGTAGCTGTAAATACTGTAACAAGACAAGCCTGCCTGTCAGTAGGAAGATAACAGGAACGGATCTAGCTAAACTGAATACAGTGTATATATATATATATATATATGCAACACCTGGGATGCATATATATATACACAATACACTTTAAGTGCAGCTAACTCACTGACTGTCCTGCCTAATCTAGCTAACTCAAATGAAATGACACTGTCTCTCTCTCTGTCTCTCTCTCTCTCTCAGCACGCCGGAACACACTACACAGGGCCGCCGTGCAGGCGTCCTTATATAGTGTGGGGCGTGTTCTAAACCCCCTGAGCCATAATTGGCCAAAGCCACCCTGGCTTTGGCCAATTTCAGCTCTCTCTACCGACGGCGCTGTGATTGGCCAAGCATGCGGGTCATAGTGCATGCTTGGCCAATCATCAGCCAGCAATGCACTGCGTTGCAGCAGTGAATTATGGGCCGTGACGTGCCACACGAATTTGGCGCGAATGGCTCATAACGTTTGCAATTCGGCGAACGATCGAACAGCCGATGTTCGAGTCGAACATGGATTCGGCTCGAACGTGAAGCTCATCCCTACATACAAGGTAACATTCTATCTATATATCTCGATGAACAAAAAACCTCAGTAGAATGTATACTTATACTAAAATCATCCAATATCAATATTACCGCTACTTTAAAAATAATGTCATGTACTAACTTTATAAAAATATTATTAATAATTACTTAAGAAACAACCCAAATCAAATAATTTGTTTTACTCATTAGGCGCCATAACAGATAATTCATGGATCCACCATAATTCTCTCTTGCTAAGCTCTCTAATGCCATTTTGGCCTCCTCCAATGTTTTTTCAGGGCTTCAATGCCCCAGAATTGCAACCCCCTATGGTCTTTATTCTGGACATTTTTAAAATGTAATGATAAATGATGTTTAATATTAGACATATGCACTGCCGAAAAATTGGTTTGTTTTCATTTCAAAATTCAAAATTCGGAAATTGAAAATTCAGAATTGGCAAATTCGGAAATTTGTAAATTCGAAATATGAAAATTCAGAAATTCAAAAATTTGAAAATCCGGAAATAAAAAAGGAAAAATCCGAAAATTAGAAAGAATGAAAATCCAAAAATCCAAAAATTCTAAATAATAACTAACTAATAATAACTAACTATTAAATTATAGGTATTGAAATTCCCTTTCAAATGTGTCTGTTAGTGAACAAAACAAATACAAAGTTACGAATTATCCAAAATAAAGAATGCCGCATCTAAATGGAACAAAACTAAATAATAATAATAATATGTTTTTTTCAATTATTATTATTATTATTATTATTATTATTATTATTATTATTATTGGTATTTATTGTTATTAATTCTTTATGTTCCATTCATTTAAATATGGCATTCGTTATTTTGGATAATTCGTAACTTTGGTTAAATACGTATTCGTTTCATTTACTAACAGCCAAATTTGAAAGGAAATTCCAATACCTATAATTTAATAGTTAGTAATAGTTAAGTTATTATTAGTTATTTATTAATTCAGATTTCTGAGTTTTTCGGGTTTTTGAATTTTCAGGTTTTTGTTCTTATTTTCGGATTTTCGTTCTTTTGAATTTTTGGATTTTCATTCTTACTTTTGGATTTTGGAATTTTCGAATTTCCGGATTTTCGAATTTCGAATTTCCTCATTTTCCAATTTCCGAATTTCCGAAATTTCGAATTATCGGATTTTCAAATTTCCGAATTTCCGAATTTTTGCGTTTCCGAATATTCAAATTTCCGATTTTTCGAATTTCCAAATTTCCGAATATTCGGAAAAATTCGGAAAATCGAAAATTCTGATATTTCTGAATTAACAAATTTGTCTAAATACGTTAAAAAATGAATTTGGAACTAAACGAACTGTATATGTCTATTTAATATATCCTGTACTAACATTATATACAGTGTATGTTTATGTATATGTCTTTTATTCTACCTTTTAGATGCCTTTTTTGTTCTGCCTATATAGATCATATCACATGGGCATTTGAGGGCATATACAACCCCCTTAGTATCTCAAGATATAAAGTCATTAATAGCATATGAATTTTGGTTTAACCACTTGCCGACCAGCCGCCGCAGTTTTACTGCGGCAGAATGGCACGGCTGGGCTAAACGACGTTACCTTGCGTCGCTTTACCTTTTGGCCACTAGGGGCATGCGCAGCGATGACCCCAGGTTCCCGCAGTCGCTCGTGACAGAGCTAGAACCTGGATCTGTGTGTGTAAACACACAGATCCCGGTTCACTCAGGGGAGAGGAGAGAGACCATGTGTTCATACTATGTATGAACACCGATCTCTCTCCTCCCCTAGACAGTTCCATCCCCCCACAGTTAGAACACATCTAGGGAACACACTTAACCCCTTGATCGCCCCCTAATGTTAACCCCTTCTCTGCCAGTGACATTTACACAGTAACCGGTGCATTTTTATAGCACTGATCGCTGTATAAATGTCACTGGTCCCAAAAATGTGTCAAAGGTGTCCAATTTGTCCGTCGCAATGTCGCAGTCCCAATAAAAATGTAGAAGAATATATAAACTGAGGAAAAAAATTAGTTTTTTTGATAAAAAATGTGGGGTATTTATTATAGCAAAAAGAAAAAGATAATGTGTTTTTTTTTTTCAAAATTGTCGCTCTTCTTTTGTTTATAGCGCAAAAAATAAAAACTGCAGAGGTGATCAAATACCACCAAAAGAAATCTCTATGTGTGGGGAAAAAAAGGACGTCAATTTTGTTTGGGTACAGCGTCGCACGACCGCGCAATTGTCAGTTAAAGCGATGCAGCGCCGAATCGCAAAAAAAAATGGCCCGGTCATTCAGCAGCCAAATCTTCCGGGGCTGAAAATGGTTAATAGGATATGATTTTTTGGTTTAAGGGATTAGTAAACTCTTTCCTTTTCATGATATTGTTCCGAACTTTTGTACAGCAAAACTTTTGTACAGCAATGACATCAGCCACATCCATAAAAAAAGGTGAAAATGAAATGTTTATGGATGTGGCAGATGTTATTGCTGTACAAAAGGAACAGGCGTATCCAATGAGGAAGGAGCAGGTAGCAAATAGGTGTGAGTGGGGCGTAGTCATATCCAACATGTGAAGAGCAGGCCTGCCGGACACAGCAGACAGAAATGACACTCAGTGCTCTGGATAGAGACAAGTACACACTATAGAGGGATATGCTTTGTTCATATTTCATGTCTGAGATTTACAACCACTTTAAAGAATTGGCTAATATGACAGCTGGGATGAGCACAACATGGTATATAGCCTGATATATGGGCACACCATGACGCATCGAAATGTGTAAAGGGGCGGGGCTACATCTTATATTTTCTCTTTGATCCTGATTGTGGTTATCTTTTCCTTTCAGATGCGTATCATCATTGTCGCTATCATTATTGCTGCCATACTCTGGGCGATTCAATGGTTCTACTGCTAACACTGCACTAGGGATGAGCCGAACACCCCCCCTCCCCCCCCCCCCCGGTTCGGTTCGCAGCAGAACAGACCGAACAGGCAAAAAATTCAGCAGAACACACGAACACTGTTAAAGTCTATGGGAGATGAACATGAAAAATCAAAAGTGCTAATTTTAAAGGCTTATATGCAAGTTATTGTCATAAAAAGTGTTTGGGGACCCGGATCCTGCCCCAGGGGACATGGATCAATGCAATTTTTTTTTTTTTAAAACGTCTGTTTTTTCAGGAGCAGTGATTTTATTTATGCTTAAAGTGAAACAATGAAAATGAAATATTCCTTTAAATATCTTGCCTTGGGGGTATGCCTGTAAAGTAGCACGTGTTTCCTGTGTCCCTGCACAAAATGACATTTCTAAAAGAAAAATTGTCATTTAAAACTGATTGCGGCTGTAATGAATTGTTAGGTCTCGGCAATATAGAAAAAACTCACTGAAAAAAAGAGCATGGGTCCCCCCACCCTAGTCCATTACCAGACCCTTTGGGTCTGGTATGAATATTAAGGGGAACCCCAAACCAAAATAAAAAAAATTGCATGGGGGTCCCCCTAAAATCCATACCAGGCCCTTCAGGTCTGATATGGAAATTAAGGGGTAACCTGCGCCAAATTAAAAAAAAATGGCGTAGGGGTCCCCACAAAAGCCATATCAGACCCTTATCCGAGCACGGTTAGTCTTTTTGATCTCTCCATTGATACAGGTACTTTTTTGCCATACGCTATTCAATATTACTTAAAGCATTGAATGTATGTCTATACTTATACTAAGAAACGTTTCTTTTGCTTCTTTACTGATCTCTATTTTAATTTTTAATCCCTTCAATATATTCCCTGCTCAGTATACACTTCTCAAATAAGTATAAATTCCTATCTGCCTCCACTCTAATGACAGACATTGAATTTTCTGTCCATATATATAGCTGTTTTTCTACCTTATCTATTTTGATACCATTGTGACTCTATATCCATACTATTTTTCTATATGGATTACAACAATATTCCTATGCTGGTTTATACATGGCAATACACTTTTTTCATATAAAATATGAAATATATTATATATATATATATATATATATATATATATATATATATCTTTTTACTTTATTTCACATAGAAACATAGATTATTTAACCTCCTTATCAAATTAGCATAAACAAACTTGTATACCATACACCACTCATCAATACCCCTCCTTTCTTTCTTTGCAAACTATATTTGCTGCCCTTCATTTTTCCTTCATTACATTGATTGTATTATTTAGATACAAATAAATATATTAATTTGAATTATATCCTTTATCCCTAACTGTACCACTTATTACTGTTATCTCTACACTCCTTTTTTACTCCCAGGGATTCCTCTCTTGCCACAGTATATTCCTTTGGCCAGATCACTTCGGTGGAGTGCATGAGGGACCTTTCCCTCCCCCATCCCCTGTTCACACTTTTTTCCGCACAAATCATCTGCACATATATCTTTCGAGCCTATGGCTGCTCCATTACCAGTCTAAAATTTGATGCCATTCCAATTGCAAGCTCCTATGGAAATCAACTGATCATTGTCAAACCACTCTATCAATCAACTATATGTAAGTGATAAATATAATGTCTGAATCTAACGACTGTTTCTGAACCTCATGCCTTGGGTCTGCTTCAAACTGATTTTTGTACATTTAACTTCATTTTAGATAAAGTTCTTCTAAATCTCCACATCCCTGAAGAAGGACTAGACACATATATTGAAACGCGTTGGGTGTAAGGAGAATCTGTTATATGCTTTTTTATAGCACTACATATGTTTTGTATGGACTAATTAATGCCTTGTTGCAATTGTTTTTAAAGTGTTTCAATAAAATTTACGCAACTTTTTTTATATATACCTTTGTATATTGCTTTACTACCTCGAGTGCCTTAAAAGTCCACTTAGGGGAACTCTTCTGCATTTCTTGATACCATGATCGGATGTGGAACTCCCCCTTTTCTACATGGGCCGCCTGTCTACCCTTTCTTTGTCTTTCATTTTTATTGTTTCACTTTAAGCATTAAAAAAATCACTGCTCCCGAAAAAACGGCCATTTTTAAAACTCTTTGTTACATTGATCCATGTCCCCTGGGGCAGGACCCGGGTCCCCAAACACTTTTTATGACAATGACTTGCATATAAGCCTTTAAAATTAGCACTTTTGATTTTTCATGTTAATGTCCCATAGACTATAATGTGTTCCGGCGGCTTTCGAATTTGCCGCGAACACCGCATATTGTTCGCTGTTCGGTAAACACCCGATGTTTGAGTCAAACTTACGTTCGACTCGAACATCGGGCTCATCTCTACACTGAACCATTGAAAACAGGACCATTAGCCCCGCCCTCTGAAGAAAAACAGATCCTATACAAACACTAATGGAAAAAAGGAACTTTTTGGGCCATTTTTCTCGTGAGAATAATTTGTTGCATTGGATGACGTGATTGGATGAACGGTCTTCATTGTCAGAGTGGAAAAAGTTTTCATCCATCCAGTACTAAAACAATAAATGAACAGGACTGTCTCTAAGAGTACCTTGAAATTCCCACACGATATGTAGTGATATAGATGTATAATACCAAACTTAGGACGTGGATGAGATGACACACAATGGGGTCCATCTATATACAAATTCATTGTGCAAATGCCTCCCCTGTCCCGAATATTACCTGTCATTTTTGTTATATGAATGAAATTGAATTTTCTATTTTTTTCCTATGATTATCAGCTCCATGTAGCGCCCATAATGTGGTAGTTTCCTGATGGAGGTATTTCAGAAAAATACTGCATTATGGCCACTAGATGGAGCTGACGATTATAGGAAATAAAAAGAAAATGTCATTTCACACATAATACTTACATTATTATTATTATTATTATTATTATTATTATTATTATTATTATTATACAGGATTATATAGTAGCAACAGTTTGCTCAGTGCTTTACAATATAAAGAGAAACAATACAGCAACAATACAATTCAATACAAGAGGGTTAGGAGGACCCTGCTCCTGGGAGCTTACAATCTAATAGGGAGGGGCTGGTGAAACAAAAGGTATAAAATGTGAGGGCAGTGGTGGGCCGTCCGTTAGGGGCGCCGCCCCTCTATCCATGCGTCCGGCCCCCTAATCTGCATGCAGGGAGGTGGTTGCATGGATTCCAATGTTTTTTTTTCTTCTGAAGCACGTGATTAGAGCCAGAGGCTCTAATTGGCTTTAATAAAGGGAGGGCTTGGGGCGCAGTGCCCACCCAGTTGTGTGACAATAGCGAATGAATATTCGCTATTGTGACACTGATTTTCCTTCCAGACATTCAGGAAGTGGGTCTTGAGACCCGTTTCCCGATTGGCCCGAAAGGAGAAGCGATCCTATTGGTCTAGGAGGAGGAAGGAGGAGGAGGAGGGAGGAGATGCACAGCTGTCATGAGGAGACGCAGAAGAATCCGCCGCCCGGAGGGAAGCGCTGCCTACGCCATAGATGGGATAAGTGCGGGGCTGACCGACCAGGGGGGAGTGAGGGTTGCGATTGACCTGACCAACCCACGGGGTGACCCGATCGACCAGGGGGTGGTAGCTGTGGGTGCATTGTTTGCCGCCCCCCCTCCAAGAAAAAAAAAAAAACACCGCCATTGTGTGTGGGATGAACTGATGAGGGAAGTAGAAGATTCAGTTGTTAGCTGAAGGCAGGATAGGCCACCCTGAAGCGATGCGTTTTCATGGATCATCTAAAAGTGGACAGAGTAGGAAATGGCCAGACAGATTGAGGTAGAGAGTTCCAGAGGATGGGAGAGGCTCTGGAGAAGTCCTGGAGATGAGCATAGGAGTCCAGGAGAAAGGATAACTAGAGAGGAGGTCTTGGGAGAAGCGGAGAGGACAGCTTGGGTGATATTTGGAGACAAGATTGGTGATGTAGCTCAGGGCACAGTTGTAAATGTCTTTGTATGTTATTGTTAGTGTTTTGAATTTTATAACTTGGGCAATGGGAAGCCAGTGGAAGAACTAGCAGAGTGGGGTGACAGACACTGAATGGAAACTAGTGGAGGGATTGGGAGAGAGGGGTGGAGGACACTGAGCGGTTGGTAAGGTGGATGAGTCTGGCAGTGGCATTCATGATACAATTTTACTTCCTCCTCTCCTCTACCCTTTTCTGTTGGGGTCCCCCAAGGTTATGTTCTTGGACCTCTCTTATTTTCAATCTACACCTCTAAATAATCTACATAGCTTCACACGGCATTCAATATAATTTCTATGCTGACGACACCCAAATCTTTCTACCCCTCAACTCACTCCATCAGTCTCCTCACACGTCACTAACTTACTAAAAGACATATCTGTCTGGATGTCACACCACTTCCTCAAACTCAACTTATCCAAAACCGAGCTCATATTATTTCCTACTCCTCTTCCCCTGACTTCTCTGTCACCCATCCCCGCATGCCAGGATGCTAGGTGTTATCCTGGACTCTGAACTCTCCTTTCAGCCCCACATCCAATCCCTTTCCAAAGCTTGCCGCCTCAACCTCTGCAACATCTCCAAACTACATCCGTTCGTAACCAATGAAACTACAAGGCTACCGATCCACTCCATGTTTATCTCTCGTCTCGACTACTGCAACTCCCTCCTCATTGGCTTACCCTAAAATAGACTATCCCCCCTTCAGTCCATCATAAATGCTGCTGCCAGACTCATCCACCTTACAAACCGCTCAGCATCTGCTACCCCTCTCTGCCAATCCCTCCATTGGCTGCCACTCACCCAACTAATTAAATTAAAAATGCTAACAATAACTTACAAAGCCATCCACAACTCTGCCCCCAGCTACATCACTAACCTAGTCTCAAAATACCAACCTAATTGTCCTCTTTGTTCCTCCCAAGACCGCCTGTTCTCTAGGTCCCTTGTCACCTAATCCCATATTCACCTCCAGGACTCCTGAACCTCTCCTGTCCTCTGGAATCTTCTACCCCAATCTGTCAGACTATCTCCAAATCTCTCTTTACTTCAGTTCATCCCTTAAAACTTTTCGGAGAAGCCTACTCTGCCTCCACCTAACAACTGTTTTTTTATTTTCTTCATCAGCTAATCCCCCCACAGTTATTACCCTTTGGTATCACTTGACCCTCCCTCCTAGATTGTAAGCTCTAACGAGCAGGGCCCTCTGATTCTTTGTATCAAATTGTATTGTAATTGCATTGTAATTGTAATGTCTGCCCGAATGCTGTAAAGAGCTGCGCAAACTGTTGGTGCTATATACATCCTGTATAATAATAATAATAATGATAGACTGAAGAGGGGATAGCTTGATGGAGAAGTCAGGGGAGGGGATACGGGCAGGAGAAAATATTATGAGCTCAGTTTTAGAAAGATTGAGTTTGAGGAAGAGGTGCGACATCCATGTTGATATGTTAGTAAGTTATTAATCCAAGAGAAGACTTAAGGAGTGAGGTGAGGAGTAGAGACATTTGTGATTTGGGTTTCTTTGTGATGGCTGCACCAAGAGCTATGACTAAGTCTATTGCCGAAACGCGTCAGCATTATTGTTTTATTGTCACTCTGATGTACCTCTAAATGACACTTCAACGATCACAGTCTTGCCGGCTCTTCTTACTATGGCTGTACCAATTGCACAGTGAATTTTTCTAAATAGATTTCAATGTTTACCACAGCAGCCAAGGTCTGAAGATATCATCTGTGGTATAACAGTGTCTCTAATATACAAAAAAAGATGGCTTCTAACCAGGGCTTTTTTCTCCTCGCTTCACCCCTTGTCTCCATCCCCTACCTACCTCCGAGCACAATCTTCTGCATTCAAGAACAATAGATCCCCCCCAGCAACAACATTTTCCCACCAGCGACAATAGATCCCCCAGCAGCAATAGGTCCTCTGCAACAAAATACTACCCCCACAACAATAACCCCTCTCCCCCAGCAACATTATAATACAGTAGCTCTGCCAGTAGCCAGCAACAATAGACCCCTCCCTCAACAGTAGATCCCTCCCAGCAACAAGTGACCCCCCCCCCCCTCAGCAACATAAGATCCCCCAGCAGCCGGGATCAATAGACCCTCCAGCACACCCCATTCACTACTGGAGGTCCCGGAACCACATTCCCCCACATTCCCGCTAAAAAAAAGCCCTGCTTCTAGCCATATCAGTTACATTCAGGGCTCTTTTTCCTCAAAGAATAAGTGCAGGTACTCTCTCCACCCTGATCTACCCCCTTGTCTTCATCTTATATCCACCTCCTAGTACCGCTCCTTTCAGAGAATACAGAGCCAAGTATCATTTTGTAGCGTTACGTTTTTTTTGGAATTGGTTAATGATAATAGACAAAAGGGTTGAAAAGAGTAAAAACTCTTTAAAAAATTGCGGGACTTTGTGGGCATAACACGAGGCAGTAAATTATAAAATATATCACAAAATTGTTTAAAAAACATACAGTAACAAACAGACAACAAACAGACAACACCCTTTACTTGACAAGGTCGGCAGATACCCAATTCAGCAAAACGTGGAGGCATGGATTCTTTCAAAGGCAGATATGGGTTTGTGAATAGCACAGAAAAATAATACATATATTATGTTCACACACACACGTCCCTGTTCTGCCTCTCGTGCTCGCGATCGCTTGCGGCCGGCGGTCATCGCGACCATCGGCCACGAGCATCGGCACCCCCGCAGTGCAGCGGGCGCGTGTGCGCCCCCATCTCCTCCCCTTCTGCCGGGCCAGTGAGAGAGCGCAGCACGCTTCACGCATGCGCAGTAGGGACCCGGCAGTGAAGCCGAAAGTCTACACTGCTGGGTTCCCTCAAACACGATGGTGGCGGCAGCTCCCGACCAACCGATGGTAAACATCAACTGCAGTGCCGACATCGCTGGACTCCAGGACAGGTAAGTGTCCTAATGTTAGAAGTCAGCAGCTACAGTATGTTCATTTTTAAAGGGGCGGGAGAAACTCAGATTTAATGGCACCCCAAACATGGGGGTGATTTTGTGGAGCGACAAATCGCGGTACAATCAAGGCAAAAATCACAGCCACAAATGCTCCTGGCTCTGTGTCAAGATTTAGAATGTGAGCTTCTTTTTGAGCGTTTTTAGAGCAGAGAGAGGCCCATTCAAATGAAAGGTGCTGCTCCAAAAACGCTCAAGTAAAAAAACAAAACAAAAAGCTCAAAAAACAAGCACCTGCCCCACCCTAGTAGATTGCAAACTAATAATTACATGCATTTTGTAATCTGTTGGTGCCACCATTGATTTCAAAATTTGACCAAACAAGCCTTTAATTTCACCTCATGTTGCTACAGAAAATACATTTTGTGGCCAGGAATCTTCCTTTCTTTCCAGGTCACAGCTCATACACATTTCTTTTTCGATTATATTTTTTGCACGATTCACCCATCATTGATTAGAAATTTGTTTGTCTTCCCAAAAATTTCCAACATGCCCGATCACTCGATGGCCACACAAAAATCATCCATTGCTGGCTGCAGCCAACTAATGGTGCGAAATTCAAAAGAGGATTCTTAGTAACGATTTTCGAAAGAAAATTTGGAGGGAGAGGGAGAGGGAGAGGGAGAGGGAGAGGGAGAGGGAGAGGGAGAGAGAGAGAGAGAGAGAGAGAGAGAACATTTTAGCTTTGTTAAACAAAAAAAAATATTTTTTCAGACTGACCACAGAAAAATAGTATTTGCAGCAGTCTTTTTGAAAGCGGAGGCCCGTCCATAAGGGGGCCTAATCTCTATGCGCTTGGCCCTTAATCCCCATGCAGGGGGCAGGGTCGCCACCCCCTAATCTCTATGCACTCAGCCCCTAATCCCCATGCAGGGGGCAGGGGCAACGCCCCCCAATCTCTATGCGCCCGGCCCCTAATCTCCATGCATGGCGCAGGGGCGCCGCCCCCCTAATCTCTATGCGCTTAGCCCCTAATCCCCATGCAGGGGGCAGGGGCGCTGCCCCCTAATCTCTATGCGCCCGGCCCCTAATCTCCATGTAGGGCGCAGGGGCGCCGCCCCCTCATCTCTATGCGCCCGGCCCCTAATCCCCATGCAGGGTGCAGGGGTGCCGCCCCCTAATCTCTATGTGCTCAGCCCCTAATCTCCATGCAGGGTGCAGGGGCACCGCCCCCTAATCTCTATGCACCCAGGCCCCTAATTTCCATGCAGGGCACCGGACGCATAGAGTTCTATTGGGTTTTTTGTTTTTTTTGTGAATCATGTGATTACAGCCAATTAGGGGCTCTAATTGGCTTCAATGCGCCCCAAGCCCAACCCACTTGTGACAATAGAGAATCAACATTCGCATTTGTCTTCCTGCTTCTCCTCCTGGCCAATCAGGACAGGAAGCGGGTCCTGGGACCGGATTGGCCCGGGAGCAGAAGCAACTGGATTGGCCGGGAGGAGAAGCAACCGGATTGGCTGGGAGGAGATGCCGGGCAAGCCGCTGAAGCCGCCCGGGACCTGGATGGGATAAGTGTGGGGCTGGTGAGCGCGGCTGGCAGGGCGGATGGAGCGAATGGAGCACCAGCCGCCACTGCTTTTTGATACACCACTATTTCACAGGGAGAGATCAGGCAGATTTAATGTCCAAAAAATGATTGTCTATTTGTACAGGACACCTTTTAAACCTTTATTGGAAAGGCCACCATTTCTGAGGGAGAGATCAAATACATTGCACCCGGAAAGAAAAAATGTGTGTATTTGTTGGAGATTGAAGATGGGAAAATGATACAGATTTTCACCACAGGGCTTAACCTGTATGGACAGGCAGCAATTTCTGGAAGACTGAGTGGGCATACTGCACCTGGCAATTAAACAATTCATGTCTTTTGTGTTAAATTGTTAATAAAAAAATATGAACCAATTTTCACCACACCTTTGAAGCCTTCATTGGATAGGCCGCAATGTCTGATGGAGAGAGCAGGCACATTATATCTGGAATTAAAAAAATGAGTTCCTTGTTTCAGAGACTGACTGCAGGAAAAGGTTGGATATTTGCACCACAGATATCAAGCCTATATGGGCAGGCTGCAATTTCTGAGCCACTGAGCGTGTTTATTGCATTAAACAGAAATGCACCACAAATGGCAATTTCTGCAAGCAACAATTTTGGCTTCCTTTTTACAGACTGTAAATTTGAAGAAAAATGTGATGGATTAGCTGCTAGGCTTGTAGTCCTTGTTGGACAGGCCACTTTTTCTGAGGAACGTAGACTTCAGCTAAAAATATGCAACTATTTTCTTTTTCTTTTCCAGGTTAGCACCACATCTTTTGAGCCTGGTTGGATAGGCTGCTATATGTGGGCCATAAATCTAGTAGATTGCATCTTTAAAAATGGGGCTATTTCTTCCCAGACAGAAGAGAAAAATAACTAAATAAACTAAATTTGCGTCCTTTTTTTCCCCTCAAATAGAGCTTTCTTTTGATGGTATTTGATTGCCTCTGCGATTTTTATTTTTTGTGATATAAACGGAAAAAGACCAAAATTTTTTTAAAAAAATGATATTTTCTACTTTTTGTTATAAGAAAAATCCAATAAACTCAATTTTAGTCATACATTTAGGCCAAAATGTATTCGGCCACATGTCTTTGGTAAAAAAAATGTCAATAAGCGTATATTTATTGGTTTGCGCAAAAGTTATAGCGTCTACAAACTAGGGTACATTTTCTGGAATTTACACAGCTTTTAGTTTATGACTGCCTATGTCATTTCTTGAGGTGCTAAAATGGCAGGGCAGTACAAACCCCCCCAAATGACCCAATTTTGGAAAGTAGACACGCCAAGGAAATTGCTGAGAGACATGTTCAGCCCATTGAATATTTATTTTTTGTCCCAAGTGATTGAATAATGACAAAAAAAAAAAAAAATTACAAAAAGTTGTCACTAAATGATATATTGCTCACACAGGCCATGGGCATATGTAGAATTGCACCCCAAAATATATTCAGCTGCTTCTCCTGAGTACGGGGATACCACATGTGTGGGACTTTTTGGGAGCCTAGGGAGCCTGAGTACGGGGCCCCGAAAACCAATCACCGCCTTCAGGATTTCTAAGGGCGTAAATTTTTGATTTTACTCCTCACTACCTATCACAGTTTTGAAGGCCATAAAATGCCCAGATGACACAAAACCCCCCCAAATGACCCAATTTTGGAAAGTAGACACCCCAAGCTATTTGCTTTGAGGCATGTTGAGTCCATGGAATATTTTATATTTTGACACAAGTTGCGGGAAAGTGACAATTTTTTTTTTTTTTTGCACAAAGTTGTCACTAAATGATATATTGCTCACACAGGCCATGGGCATATGTGGAATTGCACCCCAAAATACGTTTAGCTGCTTCTCCTGAGTATGGGGATATCACATGTGTGGGACTTTTTGGGAGCCTAGCCGCGTACGGGCCCCCGAAAACCAATCATTGCCTTCAGGATTTCTAAGGGTGTAAATTTTTGATTTCACTCTTCACTGTCTATCACAGTTTCGGAGGCCATGGAATGCCCAGGTGGCACAAAACCCCCCCAAATGACCCCATTTTGGAAAGTAGACACCCCAAGCTATTTGCTGAGAGGCATGTTGAGTATTTTGCAGCTCTCATTTGTTTTTGAAAATGAAGAAAGACAAGAAAAAAATGTTTTTTTTCTTTTTTCAATTTTCAAAACTTTGTGACAAAAAGTGGGGTCTGCAAAATACTCACTATACCTCTCAGCAAATATCTTGGGGTGTCTACTTTCCAAAATGGGGTCATTTGGGGGGGTTTTGTGCCACCTGGGCATTCCATGGCCTCCGAAACTGTGATAGGCAGTGAAGAGTGAAATAAAAAATTTACGCCCTTAGAAAACCTGAAGGCAGTTCTTGGTTTTCGGGGTCACGTACGCGGCTAGGCTCCCAAAAAGTCTCACACATGTGGTATCCCCGTACTCAGGAGAAGCAGCAGAATGTATTTTGGGGTGTAATTTCACATATTCCCATGGCATGTTTGAGCAATATATCATTTAGTGACAACTTTGTGCAAAAAAAAAAAAAAATTGTCTTTTTCTCTTTCTTTGTCTCTTGTGTCACAATATAAAATATTCCATGGACTCGACATGCCTCTCAGCAAATAGCTTGGGGTGTCTACTTTCCAAAATGGGGTCATTTGGGGGGGGGTTTGAACTGTCCTGGCATTTTATGCACAACATTTAGAAGCTTATGTCACACATCACCCACTCTTCTAACTACTTGAAGACAAAGCCCTTTCTGACACTTTTTGTTTACATGAAAAAATTATTTTTTTTTGCAAGAAAATTACTTTGAACCCCCAAACATTATATATTTTTTTAAAGCAAATGTCCTACAGATTAAAATGGTGGGTGTTTCATTTTTTTTTTTTTACACAGTATTTGCGCAGCGATTTTTCAAACACATTTTTTGGGGGAAAAACACACTTTTTTAAATTTTAATGCACTAAAACACACTATATTGCCCAAATGTTTGATGAAATAAAAAAGATGATCTTAGGCCGAGTACATGGATACCAAACATGACATGCTTTAAAATTGCGCACAAACGTGCAGTGGCAATAAAATAAATACATTTTTAAAAGCCTTTAAAAGCCTTTACAGGTTACCACTTTAGATTTACAGAAGTGGTCTATTGCTAAAATTACTGCCCTCGATCAGACATTCGCGGTGATACCTCACATGCATGGTGCAATTGCTGTTTACATTTGACGCCAGACCGACACTTGCGTTCGCCTTAGCGCGAGACCAGGGGGGGACAGGGGTGCTTTTTTTTTTTTTCTTTTCTTTATTATTTTTATGCTTTTTTATCTTAAACTGTTCCTTTCATTTTTTTTTTAAATCATTTTTATTGTTATCTCAGGGAATGTAAATATCCCCTATGATAGCAATAGGTAGTGACAGGTACTCTTTTTTGAAAAAATTAGGGTCTATTAGACCCTAGATCTCTCCTCTGCCCTCAAAGCATCTGACCACACCAAGATCAGTGTGATAAAATGCTTCCCCAATTTCCCAATGACGCTGTTTACATCCAGCGAAATCTAAGTCATAAAATGCTTGTAGCTTTTGGTTTCCTAGGCCATAGAGATGTTTGGAGCCACTCTGGTCTCTGATCAGCTCTATGGTCAGCTGGCTGAATCACCGGCTGCATTCTCAGGTTCCCTGTTGAGACAGGAGAGCCAGAGAAAAACACGGAAGACGGTGGGGGGGGGGGCATTCCCTCCCACTGCTTGTAAAAGCAGTCTAGAGGCTAATTAGCCACTAGGATTGCTTTTACATGAAAGCCGACTGCTGGCTGAAAAGAATGATACCAAGATGATACCTAAACCTGCAGGCATCATTCTGGTATAACCACTCAAAGTCATGAATGGTGTACCTGAAGACAAAAAAATGGTTAACAATAAAGCACAGTAAACGGTAAAGTATAAAAAATTGCATACCTGAAAAGCAAACATGATAAAACATAATAACAATAAAACATTGCAGAATAGAATACAGTAAAAAAGAGCAGAACAATAGAGAGAGAATAGAGAGAGAGAGAACAATAAAACGACAACTATTATTTTTTATTGTATATTTTTTTTTGTGTTTTTTTTTTTACACTGTTTTTGTAACTGTAACTTTTATAACTGTAACCGGTTCCAGGTTCGGGTCTCTCAAAATGCGATGGCATCTTGGGAGACCCTGTGAAAGTGTGCCTAGTCTGTGCAATGCTGTACCCTACGCTAATACTCAACTAGTGAATGGTAGCGTTCAAAACATTCACCAATGCAAAGACCAGGATTGTCAGGACAGGAGGGATAATAATAGAGGGTGTCACGCCTATATCCGTGCTTGCTGCAGACACAACATCTTTTTTGGGGGGTTCGTTGGATAGGGGTACTCGGGAGGACATAAAGAAAATGCCTCTCATGCAGCCGACTGCATTTGGTTGGGGATGTGAATGGGGGAAGTACGGGCGCTGCAGAAGTGATGGGTTCCCAATTAGGATTGGCGAATGCAGCAGGAAGGGCACTATGGGCACGACGGGCCTGTGTTTGTCTTCTTCTTGGTGGCAGCAGGACACTACTTGTGCTTGCCACCTCACCAGCTTGAACTGCACTTATGGGACTCGCCACGTCACCAAGTGTTACTGCAGTGCTGGTTTGACTACGACGGGGGTGTACTAGGCCACTGGTGCTTGCCAGTTCACCAAACACTACCATAAAAACTGTTAGCGATCGCAGGGATCAGGCCTGACTCTGCGAACGCTGCAGTTATGCGTTTAGTGTTAAGTAAGTGACAGTGATCGATCGATACTGCACTTGAGTGGGCTGGGCTGGGCCAGGCGGAGGGGCAAAACGCAGGTGCTAGCAGGTATCTGGGCTGATCCCACTAACACTGCGTTTTTGGGAACCCTAAACTGCTGGGGACGCTAGTATAGATCTGATCAGACCAGATATTGATCCGTACAGATACTATACCACTAAGGGAGGCGTATGCTGCATGCGTGGGTGTTAGCGGTACTGGCGCTAATCTGACGCTGCCTGGGGCGACGCATATCACCACCGGGCGATCAGGGGGCTAAACCTTTATTCGGTAATAAACGGCGGGTGCCCTGACACTATAAAAAATAAACGAACTAACCAGAGTCACCCGTAACAGTTATACGGTGATCAGTGGTGAAAGGGTTAACTAGGGGGCAATCAAGGGGTTAAAAAATGTATTAGATAGTATATGGGGGTCCCTGACGCTATAAAACGCTGACGGCGAACCTAAAAATTTACGTCCCTAACTAGCGTCACCAGCGACACTAATACAGCGATCAGAAAAATGATCGCTTAGCGACACTGGCGACAGGGGGTGATCAAGGGGTTAAAACTTTATTAGGGGGGTACCCTAGACCTACAGGGGGCTAATACTAACTGCCCTACCACAGTAACTGTCACAAACTGACACAATGCAGTAATCAGAAAAAAAAAAAACAGCTTGGTGTCAGTGTGATGGGGGGGGGGGGGGGTGATCGGGGGGGGGGGGTCGGGGGGTAAAGGAGGGTGTTATGTGTGCCTGGCATGTTCTACTGTATGTGTGTGTTTGTGTAACTCACAGTGAAGTCTTCTCTCCTCGGCGCCGGAACGGAAACTGCCGAGCCGAGGAGAGATGACGCCACATCCCCTGCCTGTGTGTACTACACACAGGCAGGGGACGATTCTCATTGGCTGGGAGCGATTGCGAGGGGGGGGGCACGATCGGATGGCCTCCCCCTCATTACTGAACGCTCCCAGACCAAAGGCGACCGCCTCGGACCCCCCGCCCGCGGGAAGGCAATCACGTACCAGGTACGTGATTTTGCCTGCCCGTGCCATTCTGCTGACGTATATCAGCGTGAGGCAGTCGTCAAGTGGTTAATCAGAGAGGCAGCACAGAAACCTAAGGTAACCCTGGAGGAGCTGCAGAGTTCCACAGCAGAGACTGGAGTATCTGTACATAGGACGACAATAAGCCGTACGCTCCATAGAGTTGGGCTTTATGGCAAAGTGGCCAGAAGATAGACATTACTTTCAGCAAAAAACAAAATGGCACGTATTGAGTATGCGAAAAGACATGTGGGAGACTCCCAAAATGTATGGAGGAAGGTGCTCTGGTCTGATGAGACTAAAATTGAACTATTTGCCCATCAAAGAAAATTCTATGTCTGGCGCAAACCCAACACATCACATCACCCAAAGAACACCATCCCCACCGTGAAACATGGTGGTGGCAGCATCATGCTGTGGGGATGTTTTGCAGCAGTCAGGACTGGGAAACTGGTCAGAGTTGAGGGAAAGATGGATGGTGCTAAATACAGGGATATTCTTGAGCAAAACCTGTAGCACTCTGTGTGTGATTTGAGGCTAGGACGGAGGTTCACCTTCCAGCAGGACAATGACCCCAAACACACTGCTAAAGCAACACTTGAGTGGTTTAAGGGGAAACATGTAAATGTGTTGGAATGGCCTAGTCAAAGCCCAGACCTCAATCCAATAGAAAACCTGTGGTCAGACTTAAAGATTGCTGTTCACAAACGCAAACCATCCAACTTGAAGGAGCTGGAGCAGTTTTGCAAGGAGAAATGGGCAAAAATCCCAGTGGTAAGATGAGGCAAGATCATAGAGACTTATCCAAAGCGACTTGGAGCTGTGATTGCCGCAAAAGGTGGCTCTACAAAGTACTGACTTTAGGGGGGTGAATAGTTATGCACATTGACTTTTTCTGTTCTTTTGTCCTATTTGTTGTTTGCTTCACAATGAAAAAAAAAATCTTCAAAGTTGTGAGCATGTTCTGTACAATTAAATGATGCAAATCCTCAAACAATCCATGTTAATTCCAGGTTGTGAGGCAACAAAACACGAAAAATGCCAAGGTGGTGAATACTTTTGCAAGGCGCTGCACATGGAATGACCACAGAGAGCTTTATCTGTCAGCATATTGTATATAATTAAAACTATTGATACATTTATATAAAAACCAGCGCTAGTGTGGAGTGCTTTCCCTTTCGTTATGAACAATGTTCATTGTTTGCTGTTCAGGAGGACAAAGTCCAATGTCAATAAAATTATATTACACATAGAAGACAGAACTGGGAGCAGTCAGCAGCAACTCCTCCGTCCGATGATCGGAAACATTTTATATTTATTGATAAAAAAAGATTTTTCATAAACGACAAATACTGGAAACGTAACCAGAAGAGCAATACACATCCAAGTAAGTGTGTGATATATAATACTTCTATAGAGAAACGATTTACATCTACTATAAAGTCTTCATTCCTGTGGTATATTGTGTTTTCTGTGTTATATCTCAGATATACTTTATAATTGATGATGATAACTTTTTTTTTTGCTTTCCTTCTCCCCCCCCCCTCATCTCTCTCCTCCCCCTCTTTATCCCCCTATTCTCTCTTGACTCCTCTCTAATCCTTTACCTCTCCCCATCTCTCTACCTCTTCTTTTTCTCACCCCCTCCTTCTCCCCTCCTCCTCTCCTCCTCTCCCCCTCCTTTCCTTCCTCCCCCCTCTCTTCTCCTTTTTTTTTCTGCCCCTCCTTCTCTCCCCTCTCTCCCCTCCTTCTCCCCTCCTCCTTTGCCCTCTTTCCCCACTTCTCTCTCTCCCCCCTTTCTCTCTCTCCTTCCTTCTCCCCTCCTCCTTTTCTCTCTCCCTCCTCCTTTCTTTTCCGCCCCTTCTTCTCACCCCTCTCGCCCCCTCCTTCTCCCCTCCTTCTTTCCTGTCTCCCCCCCTCTCCTCCCCCTATTGCCCTCTCCCCCTGCTTCTCTCTCTCACCCCTTCTTCCCCCCCCCCTTCTCTCTCCCCTCCTTCTTTCCTTTCTCCTCTCCCCCCTATCTATCCCCTCCTCCGTTCCTCTCCCTCTTCTCCTTTCTCGTGCCCACCTCTCCATCTGCCCCCCTCCTCCTCCTTTCCCCCTATTTTTCCCCTATTCTCCCCCCTCTTCTCCTCTCTTTTCCCCATCTACCTGTCTCCCTACCCCCCTCCCTTCTCTCCCCCTCCTTTTCATTTGTCACTCTCCCCTCTCTCTTTCTCTATTTTTTTCTCCTTTCTTTCCCTCATCTGTCTCTCTTCACCTATCCTTCTTCTCTGTCTCCCTCTCTCACTGTGTCCCGCCTCTATCCCCCTCCTCTCTCTCTCCACCTTTCTTTTCCACCCATCCTTCTCCCCCTCTCTCTCTCCTTCCTTCTCCCCTCCTCTTTTCCTCTCTCCTCTCACCCTATCGCTCCCCTCCCCTCCTCCTTCCCTCTCTCTGTTCTCTTTTCTCTTCCCCACCTTTCCTCCTTCCTCCCTCCTCCTTTTCTCCTTTGTTTTCCCCTATTCTCCTCTCTTTTCCCCATCTACTATGTCTCCCTACCCCATTTTCTCCTCTCCTCCTTTTTCTCTCCCCCCTCCTCCTCCTCCTTTTTTACTTTCCCCTCTCTCTTTTTCTTTTTTTTCCTCCTTTCTTTCCCTCATCTGTCTCTCTTCTCCCATCCTTCCTCTCTGTCTCGCTCTCTCACTGTGTCTCCCTCTCTCGTTGTGTCTCTCTCCCCCCTCCTATCCCTTCTCTCTCTCCCCCGCCTTCTCTGTCTTATTACCTCCATCCCCTCTGTTTTTGAATGTTGAAGTTGTCATTTTCCCCAGGTAGTAACTGAGGTTTATAATCTCCATAATCTTGTACCAGATTTCCAGAGAGAAGGAGACAATTGAGGATGGGAGAAGAAGAAGTTGTGTCATATATGGGCCCGGCTCCACCTTGGGAGAGTCTGTTCTCAGAGAGGACTCATGTTTGCTGGAGGAAGTAATGTGATCAGCAAAATGAAAGCTACACAACTTCCTCTTATGTAAATAGCAGACATTAGTCTGTAGTGTACAGAGAAAAAATAAAAATAATTGACCATAGTCTCTGCATTCAAAGAGGTTAGAGCCCATCCTCCACAAATATTGGGGCCATTTTAGAGGTGAAGCTAATTACCATGGATTGCGGGAGGAAGCTGTAGGAAACTCCTATAAACTGAAGCATATACAAGGGGGTGCTGATAAGTATTGAGCCTTATCCAGAAAAAATTGAGCTAGGAAGGTGTAAATTGCAGGGTGTACTGGCCAATTTGTCTATATTCAATATTTTCAGGCACAGAGACAGAAACAGGCCTTCCACTGGGTTTCTGACTTTCAGCACCAAAATGGCCAGTTTTAAAATTGACAACCAACTGTTGCATATGAAGGGCCACTGTCACCCAAAGTTTGTGACATTTCATCATGGATCTGCTTTGCACCTTTTCCTTGAAGAAACAGGAACTTGATTATGGCCCTATGCTCTTCCACGTTGAATTTTTTATGGTGGCGCTGCCATGTTCAATTTGGACCTGGAAAAGAAAGATAAGTTAAAATCATAGTTGATTTTTGCACAATTGTATACAAATAAATTGGCCAGTGCACCCTACATTTTATAACTTCCTAGCTCAATTTTTTCTGGGTAAGGCACAATACTTATCAGCACACACTCATACTATTTGGGCAACAGTTTGAGGACCCCTGGCTATCACATCTATATGAGCTTGTTGGGCATCCCATTCCAAAACCATGGCCATTAATATGGAGTTGCAGCACAACCACCACCACCTTTATTTCTATTAAATCCTCCACATTTCTGGGCGGGCGTTCCATGATTTCTAAGACTTCAGACTGTAAGCTTACTGTGGCTGAGTGCGGGGTGTACCAAGATGGCCGTCATGGTACGTCACTTCCGTTACAAGTTTTGACGGGTCGCCTTATCTGACGGAACACCTGCATTGTTATCATGTTACAAAGCCTCCACCATTTTAATCATACAGTTTAATGGCCATTAATATGGAGTTGAATCACAACTACCACCACCTTTAGTTCTATTAAATCCTCCACTTTTCTGGGTGGGCTTTCCATGATTTCTATGATTTTGGAGTGTATCTGTTGGTATTTGTGCCTGCTCATGTCTTTATGGAGCTTGCCTTTGTACACAGGGGCACAGTTATGCTGGAACAGAAAAGAGCCTTCACTAAACTAATACTGCAGGGTTGAAAGCAAAATAGACTACCATGTCTTTGTATACTGCATCAATAGAAGTCATCTCCATTGGAAGCACCTGAATCATTTGGAGGGGGTGCTAGATACTTTTGGCCATATAGTAGAAATGAAGGTCAGGTGCCCAGAAACTTTTTGCCATAATGGTAATTCTTGCTGGGAATGCTAGGAGAACCCTTGGCGTTGCAAAGTCCCAGAACTAACCAATAAGCTATCATGTTTACTTGTTTTTAATTTTGTTTCTCATTTGTATAATGTCCTCTAAGTGACCGATCACACATATTCCAGTGATGACGATCATATTCTAATGGAAACTTTGCGATTGTGTTTCATTTTAGAAACTCGTCCTCTGGTGAAAATGGTTTTTACAAAGCATGTTGTAGGTATATTCACCCGAGAGCATCCAGATCTGTACCAGTGGCTGGTCCGTTTTCTTCTCCTCATTTCTGTAGTGAAAGATGTCCACCTGGTCGTTATCACCAACAACTTCTTTGAGTTTCAGCAAGAGGTGTTCAAATGTAGCTTTGCCATCCTCTACCACTCCAAGAGAAGAGGAAGACTCAACGTCACAGACGTCACAAGCTCTCTGTACGACAGGGAGCTCCAACATCTCAATGAAACTTTTGGTGAGCTACTAATCTATATAGTCCAATAAATTATAGACACATTGATGTAGCAACATTAATCCACCTATAAACACTATATTGTTTACAACTATGACATTGAATCCTTATGGATAGCAAATTTATTCACTACAGCTGGCATTAGCATCAGATTAGGTGGATCTATGCATGTAGATGTTTTCCACGAATTACTCACTTATCTGGACAAATTTATATGCTGAACTAGTACAGGGGTCTTTTGTAATGGCATACTTAGTATATTTGACAGCTGGGGTGGATACATTTTTAGCACTTCCTGTATGCAACATAATTATTTTTTAGCAATACGAATCATAGAATTAAAAGAATAATAGTTGTGGCCAGTTGTTGGAGAAAGGTTTTCGTATAATGATATTTGGCAGGAAACAAACCCATTTACATTGGTGGTCAGTGGAGAAGTGTGCCCTACATTGGTGGTCAGCAGAAGTAGGGTCCCCTTACATTGATGGTTAGTGGGGATGAACCCTCTTACATTTGTGGTTGGTGGAGAATGGCTCTCTTATAGAGGCAGAGAAGGGCTTCCTTACAATAATCGTAAGAGACCATGCTGGTCAATGGGTAAAGACCCCATACATTGGTGATCAGTGAGAGAATGGCCTCCTTACATTGGTGGATAGTGGTATAATGCCCCCTTGCATTGGTAGTCTATTGTGTAATGCTCTCTTACATTGGTGATCAGTGGTGTAATGCCCTCTTACTTCCATGGTCAGTGGAGAATGGACCCCATACATTCTTGATCAGTGGAGTAGGGCCACCTTACATTAGTGCAGTGCCCGCTTACAATGGAGAACAGTGTATAGTCCCACCTTACATTGATGTCCAGTAAAGAATTGTTCTCTTGCATTGATGGTTAGTGGAGTAAGAGCCTCCTAAGTTTATATATTATTCAGTGGAAGAAGGGCTTCCTTCCATTAAGCTCCCCTTACATTGTTGCTTGGTGGGATGGGTCAGTGGAAAAGTATCATCTTAGTTTGGTGACCAGTGGGAGGAATTCAAACACTTAAAAATATAATTTGTGTTGTTTAAGAACCTCAGAGGAAGGCAAAGTCTCTACGGCATCTTTTCAATTTCCTGGCTTTGATTTCAGTGACAGAACTATGCAGAAACTGTTGGGCAGGAGATCAATTAATCCAAGCTTGCCTGCTGAAAAACAGTGCAGTGCCCCCCCCCCAGGTACAGTACACTGGCTGTACCCATGGATGAATATACCCACCACTCTTTGGTATGTCTCTAGTGTAGTTTACTAGAGAAAGAGAAATGTATAGAAAGTGCACATTTCAAAAGGTGGTTGGTCATTGGAGAAGTGCCCCTTTACATTTGTAGTCAGTGGAAGAAGGGCCCCCTTACATTGATGGTCAGTGCAGAAGGACCCTTCTACATCAGCAGAAGAAGAACCCCCTTACATTATTAGTCAGAGATGAGTTACTTCTAATAATCACATGGTGGTCAGTTAATCCTAATGCCGAATTGGCAAGCCTTTTGTTGACATAAAATGACTCTGTATTCACTAGTAAATGCAACCAGTAAATGCTTGTAGGACTTATAGCCTGTACCTTAGCAGTACCCTGAATTCCTCCTGAAATATAGAGCATGTCCTGTGCTTAGGCACTCCAGTTCTGTAGCCTCATATCTGCAGTGTCAGAACATTAGGGGTCACTGATGGCACCTTCCACCCGGAGCTCATCCCCGGACCGCCACCCTGCAGGTTAGTACCGGGACCCGGTCCCTCCCGACCCTCCCAGGCCTGCACCGGCCTACCTCCAGGTAGGACCCACCATCCCACAGACCCCCCTCTGTTCACGGTCCCGAACCCCCCCGGGGGCACCACCGCAGCCGCCGTCCAATCACCACGCTTCTCTAGTCTCTAGACTCGGGGGACAGACCACGGCAGCACCTCATACCCCTCCTACACCCATCCAGCGGGCCCCCGTGCCCTGTTTACCTGGAACACCCCCTCCTCGATACTGGACCTCACTGCAGGGGCACAGGTTAACACCGGAGACCAGGATATCCATGGCTCTGGCCTGACCAGCGTCCTTCATAGATCCTCCTAAATGCAACCGCAGCACCAGTGTAATCAGTAAGTAGCGGCATCCCCCTACCCATTTGCCCCCCTCTTCCTCTGGACCTTCCTGTACAGGTAAGCCCACCGGGTACCCTAGCAGTTGATCCAGGGTCCTCGAGTCCGATCGCCCGTCGGGGGGTCAGGAAGGAATTTTTTCCTCTGCTGTAGCTATTGGCCAGCCAAGATATGGGTTTTTCGCCTTCTGGATCAACAGGAGGGAGGTAGGTAGCCCCTCAATCACCTCCAGAACTTCCGCACCATCATTTAGCCCGTCAACTACACTTCCAGTAGCAGAGGCAGCCATCTGATCCCTCCATCCCCCAGCAAACTCATCATCCTCCTTCAGCAACTTGTCTTTACCACCATGTGCAATTTCAAATACACAGCGGACGCCCTCCACAGGCTAAGAAACACCGCCTCAACTTTACTAACCGCCACTCAAAAAAGACTAAAAAAAGAAAAATACTAAAGGACCAAACCACAATCAACCATCAAATACAGGGAGACACCAATCCAACCACAACAACTAGCATGCGCCCTGATCAACACCAGATCTGCAGTCAAGCACAGACTGGAAATCCATGACTTCATCACCGAAAACAACATAGATTGCCTCTTCATTACAGAAAGCTGGCTAACATCCGACTGCAATACCATCCTAACTGAACTGGTGCCTGAGAACTACAGCATCCTAACTGAGCATAGAATAGGAAAAAAAGGAGGAGGCCTAGCAGTGATCTTCAAATCACACCTTGTGTTCACCAAACCAACTTTACAGAACTCAGTGCCTTTCATGGAGATACTCTCCATGCGTCTTCAAACAACACCCCAAGACACCATTCACATACTACTATGCTACAGACCACCAGGACCAAAGACCAATCTCCCTACACCACTCACTGAATTCATTTCAATGCACACCCTAAAAACCAAAAACTTTCTGGTACTTGAGGACTTTAACCTCTGGGCAAACTCTACCCAAGACCCTATCGCGACCACCTGCATTAACCAACTGGAAGAATTAGGTCTTCAACAGCTGATAAATGCTCCCACGCACGGTTCAGGACACACTCTAGACCTCATCTTCAAACAGAATATGGACATAAACATATTCGACAACACACCACTACCATGGATGGACCACCACGCTATTAAGTTTAAAATCACCACCAACACCACCCTCCAAAAAACAGAAACATGTAACAACAACACATTGGAACAGATCTCAGAAGAAACTACACTCTGAACTCTTCAAAACCACATTATCAAACAAAATACCATTGTTAAACTTAAACCTCTCAACGGAACAAACACTCAACTGCCTAAACAATGCACTACTACAAACAGCAGACTTAGTGGCGCCAAAACGCAGAACACTAATCCGCAAAAAAAACTTAAGATGGTTTAATGGCACCCTCACCCTACTCAAGCATGAAGGTAGAAGAGTTGAAAGAGCATGGAGAAGAAATCCTACCAAGGAAAACCATACAAACTACAAAGTACTCACTGTGAAATACCACAAAGCAATCTTTGAAGCCAAAAAAAGAACATTTCTCGAACACCATCTCAACTGCCTTAAACCAGCCACGGGAACTTTTCAAAATAGTCGCCAGTCAATGAACCCTACCCACAGCAAACGATACTCAAGAATTCTGCAATGAGTTATCAAATGTCTTCATCGACAAAATTGACAACATTCGGAAATCAATTCAACAGAAAAAAACAACCCACCTCACTCAACCAAAGCAAGAAGAGGATATCGACACGAACATCACACAACCACCAGATTTCTCTTTGACCCCAATCACCACTGACACGACTAGAAACATTATGAGAAGCCTTCGAGACAGCACATCACCAAATTACATCATTCCCACAAAACTCCTGAAAGAATGTTCCGACATCTTGGCCCCTACTATAACACACCTCATAAATCAGTTGTTCAAAGAAGGGATTGTGCCAACCACCCTCAAGCAAGCTATCATCAAACCCCTACTAAAGAAACCCAATCTCGACCCTAAGGACCCTAACTACCACAGACCGATAACAAGCCTCAACACCATCTCCAAGAATATGCAGAAAGCGGTAGTACAACAGCTACAACGCCACCTGGACACACACCAACTCCTGGACCCTCTGCAATCAGGCTTCCGCCCAGGCCATGGCACAGAAACAGCACTTCTCAAAATATGGGATGATGCCCTTGAAGCAGCAGATGACGGAGAATCATGTCTCCTGGTACTATTAGACCTCGGTGCAGCATTTGATACAGTGGACCACAATACTCTACCTGTCCGCCTCACTGAAGTAGCAGGAGTCACAGATTCTAGTCTAAAATGGTTTGCACCCTTCTTAGGGAATTGCTCTCAGACAGTGAAACTGGGAGCATTCACCTCTGAAACCCGCACAATCTCCTGTGGAATCCCTCAGAGTTCACCCTTGTCACCAGTCCTATTCAACATCTACATCTGCCCACTCCTCAAAATCATCAAAAAATCAGACCTCTGCTTCCACTCATACGCTGATGACACCCACCTGTACTTTCGCATCACTGGACAAAAAGACCACCATCAGCAATTAGAGAAATGCCTCACTTTGATAGATGACTGGATGACCATTAGCTCCCTCAAACTCAACGGTTCAAAAACAGAACTTCTTCTCCTACACGCTAACCAAAATTCAAAAACCAAGACTCCGTGGACACCTTCCACCATCTTTGGACAAACCATCTCTCCAAGCACCAAAGCCAAAAGCCTCGGAGTTATCTTTGACTCAGAAATGACAATGGATGCACAAATAGGATCAGTAGTTAGCGGATCTCACCATCTCCTCCGCCTGCTACATAGACTCATCCCCTTCATCCCAGAAGAGGACAAAGCAGCAGTAGTTGGAACAATAATTAATTCCCGACTCGACTACGCAAACTCGCTCTACATAGGATTACCCCAATATCAGCTTGCGCGCCTACAGGTCATTCAAAACGCGGCGGCAAGACTGTTAACAGGAAAAAAACCCTGGGAGTCCATTTCCCCATCCCTAAGGAACCTACATTGGCTAACCGTAAAGAATCGGATCACATTCAAGACCCTCTGCCTCACCCACAAAATGCATACAAGGAAACGCTCCTCAATATCTTCGAGAGAAAATAAAACACTACACACCCAATTGCAATCTTCGATCATCTAACCAAAACCTCCTCCTCGTTCCCAAATACCGCTACAAAACAAAGGGAGAATGAAGATTTGCAGTCCAAGGACCTCAGCTATGGAATGCTCTTCCGACCCACATCCGCGTGGAAGAAAACCATCTGGCTTTCAGGAAAAAAACTCAAGACCTTCCTCTTCTAGAAGCTGACAACACTAAACGCATTTAGCGCCTTGAGGCGATTCAGTTTTCATTTGCAGCGCTTTACAAATCATTCATTCATTCATTCATAGCAGCCACCCCAGCACCCCCTAATTACTTACCTGAGCCCCATCTCTCTCCAGTGAGGTCCATTAATGTCTAAGCCGTCCAAGACACTCCTCCTGATTGGCTGAGACACAGCAGCAGCGCCATTGGCTCCCGGGGCTGTCAATTAAAGTCAGTCAGCCAATAAGGGGAGAGAGGGGACGAGGGTCAGGTTGTCTGTAAGGATGCACGGAGCTGTGACTTGGCTCTGGTGCCCTCATAGGAAGCTGCTGACTGTGGGGGAACGCAATAGGGGCCAGGACCAGCAAAGAGGGACCCGAGAAGAGGAGGATCAGGGCTGCTCTGTTTGTTATTTAAAAACAAAACAAAAAAAAAAACAAGACTTTACAATCACTTTAAGGCAATTCCGACTTAGAGATGAGCCATGACACTGTGTGCAGTAGTAAAAGTACAGAGTTCCTCTGAAAGCGCTGTCCCATTTAACTACACACTGTAACTTGATGCAGGTTTCATTAGGTGGGAAGCTGCTGAGCCCACGACCTCTCCACCAGTCCAGTGTACTTCTGTTATCTCACTCCCAATAACAAAATGGTGTCCTGCTGTGCACCTAGCGTGGACCTCATGCATGCACTTGGTAACTCCTTCCATCCCATATCGACAGTATGTGAGCAAGTCATGGATCTCTGTAATGTGGGTTCAGTTCCAGTTGCTAGTGGAAACCGAATGCTAGGGAGGGAGCCAGAACATCAACACCCTCTCTACCAGAGGACCCGTCACCTTTACCAGGTACCAGGTTTTGTGACTTGAACTAATGCTTGGTTACCCATAGCAACTTACACCTATGTGTGTGATTATATGTCAATATTACATTGAATAACCCTGTATGTTGTGGTCGTTTAGGTGCCTATCTAATAGTTTTTTGAAATTATCTATGCTCCCCGCCAGTGTTGCCAATCTACCAGATTGAAATTTACTGACACGACACCCAAAATTTACTGGAACAGTCACGTTTTTACTGACATATTTAAAAGTTACACAATGACAGTTTTAAGTGCAAATTTCAGTATTTAGGCTACAAACAAGTACAATATGCAATTAGCAAAGTGATCTAAGGTAGATAGTAAGGCAAAAAACATATTACTTATTTTATTTTCAATATAGTAAATAAGTAGCTCAAGAACAGAAATCGGAGGGCAAGAAATTAGAATGGACGGCACACACACATGCAATTGACTCTCACAGTGACACTGACAGCAGTGTGCAGCAGCAGAGATGATGATGGCACCCCACCAACATGACACCTCCCCTCCTGAGTCACAGTGACCCTCTCTCTCCATGCCAGGTGGTCCCTTCAGCCTTCCTCCCATTCCACAGACCTGCACATGAGGCTCCGGCTGCTCCATTCCCTTGTACCATGACTTCACGCGACACACTGCCGCCACAGTCCGAACACACTGTAGCAGGCACTCGGTTGGTCTCGGCCAAACGTTACAGCCATATTTTTTATTGGCAACCTTTTTCTTTCACTGGCATTTATTGGCAGGAGAAAAGTGCCCATTTTTTACAGGCTGCCAGTAAAAATACTGGCGGTTGACCACACTGCTCCCCGCTGAGACCACCGCCTGTGGAAGAGAATTCCACATTCTTACCACGCTTACCGTAAAGAACCCTCTACGTAGTTTCCTGTAAAATCACTTTTCCTCTAATTTTAGTGAATGTCCGCGAGTCTTTTTAAATGCCCTTTCGCGGAAAAGTTTTCTCCCTATTGTGGGGTCACCAGTACGGTGTTTGTACATTGAAATCATATCCCCTCTCAAGCATCTCCTCTCCAGAGAGAATAAGTTCAGTGCTTGTAGTCTTTCCCCATAGCTGAGGTCCTCCAGACCCTTTATTAGCTTTGTTGCCCTTCTTTGTACTCGCTCTATTTCCAGTACATCCTTCCTGAGGACTGGTGCCCAGAACTGGACAGCATACTCCAGGTGCGGCTGGACCAGAGTCTTGTAGAGTGGGAGAATTGCAGTTTTATCTCTGAAGTTAATTGCCTTTTTAATGTGTGTCAATATTCTTTTGGCTTTGCTATTTGTATCAGTAGAGTTCCGTACCCTACATGTGCCTTACTGACGTTCTTTTAATACATCTTTTAATACATCCCAACACGCACCCCTTTGAATAACTTCAGACTAGGCTCAGAACAGTTGATGCAATTTTACTAAAATTCTTTTTAGTACAGTCCAATTTGATCAATGATATTTTAATGTCCCTAACTACCTCTACCTGGCTGCCCAGGCATACCTCAGAAAGGTAGCAGTTCATCTTGGCGTTCTCCAGGTCTTGATTGTTTACCGGAACCCCGATGCCTGCGACAGACTGCAAGGCAGCCCCTCTCCACAGCAGCTACGGCATGTCCTTTCAGATGTAGCCTGTCCAAACCACCAAAAAATCCCTCAAACCCAGCCTTCCCCCATATTTCTACTACTGGCCTGGTTACACACAGTAACTCTTTCCTCCCTCAGCCTAGGTCAGCCAGTAACTGAACAAACATTTATGTGGGAACTCTGCCTACAACGAGGCATCTCTGTCATTGGGGCAATGAGGACATGGCTAAGATGGCTGCCCTCACACAGAGCCGCCATGCAGAACAAAGCATGGCTAGTCAATAATATCTAAAAAAATCAGCTGAAGGAAGACTAATGACAATACAGGTGACTCGTTCTTTGCCCTCTACTGCCTTTTATAGCCACAACTTCTTAATATAATGTTCACCTTAAATAAAGTTGTCTATACTTTGATCCAACACAGGATCTGAGGATATTATATTTTATGAACATTGCTTGTTGATAATACTACATGTTGTTTGTATGTCTGGATTTATTGAGCAGGTAGGAAGAGAGTCCTGGTTGTGATTGATGATCTGGAGGACAGCAGTGACCATGTGAAGATGGAAATCCTCAATAGCCAGCAAAGCATACAAAATCTGGCCGAGGAACTCTTCCTATTCAGCACAACAGAGAATGCTCTCCTTGGAGATATGACGACCAGCGGATATCAGAGCCAATCTGACCTCAAGAACAAGTTGGATCGCATGAAATCAATTATTGAAGGTAATAGGGAAACTCACTATAGTGAGCTTTTTGTCCCTTGAAATTGCATGTACATTTGTTCTGTGAGAATAGAGGGTAAATTGAATGTTAAAAGGCTATATTCTCTCCAGGACAATATTTTTGCTAAGATTAAGTGTAGTATCTGTTCTCATCAGTGACCAGTAGGGGTGATATGCTGTTGTTCCTGCTTGAACCGGGGCTGGAATGGCTAGCTATATAGTATCCCTGCTGGTATGATGGGGGCTCTGAAGGTTGGTACCGGCTGGAACAGAAACCGGGGTGCCCGCAGGCTGTCAGGGCATGGGAGTAATTCCCCAGAGAAAACTGGATAGGCCCTGTTCCTCCTGATTTGGATGGTTCTACCTTATCTGGCCATGAGCTGGGAGGGCAGAGAGTCCTGTCTGTGCCCCCTGGGAGTGGTCCCCATAGGGGTGTTCTTAGTAACACTTTGGTGTGTGACCCCACTGTGTGAAAAGGCTTATGGTCACAGTCACTACAACTTTTTCTGCACTGCGCCTTTTAGGGCTGGTCCTTTTGGCTAAGTCTAGGGCACTTTTTTGTCTTCCAGGCCTCAGGGCCTGGCCAGTGCACATGCACAGCCACTTATTTATTTTTAATTTATTTCCCCTCACTTTGTCACTCTTTAACTTTTGTGTGTTTTTTTTCTCACTAAGATTTAGGGTGTGAGTCCTTGGGCTTGCCCTGACGTCTAGGGGGAGGATGTGTGGCCCTCAGGTTCTCTTTGGGAGACCCCCTTGATCTAGTATTCGATGGTCGGCTTTGGATGACACAGAAGATTGGGGTCTGCCAGTCCTTCAGGCTAGGCTGACCAGTTGAACACTATGTCCCTGCCAGGAGCCTTGCGCAACGGAGGGAATCAGAGTAGAGGTCCTACCATTTCGGGGATTGGACAAAGCACACCCTTAAGTGCACTTTTTAGTGTGGGTTTCACATGCACGTTTTCTGCACACGTATTCACTCTTCCTTATAAATGAATAACATGCGACTTGGAGGGAAAGTAGCCCAATAGCCTTTGATTCTGCTCCCACCTGCACAGTTTCACAGGATGAATAGCTTGCCATTTTTCTAAAAGTACACCTCATAGATTTTGGGGGCAATAATTTGCATGCATCATGACCATTATTCCGCAGAGGGAGTATGCAACACAAAGGTCTTGCCCACCCACTTGTGTGACAATAGCAATTAATATTCGCTATTGTTTTCCTGATTCTCCTCCCGGAGAATCAGGAAGCGGGTCCTGAGACCCGTTACCCGATTGGTGGATAGGATAAGTGACCCTATTGGCCGCCTAGAAGGAGGAGGGAGGAGACGCATGGCGGAAGCCACCATGATGCAGAGGAGAAGCAGGGGAAGCCGCCGCCCGATGCACGGAGGAAGCGCTGCCCGTGACCTAGATAGGGTAAGTGTGGCTGGTGACCGACCAACCAGGGGGGGTGGCTGTGGGGGCATTGTTTGCCGCTAAACCCCCCCCTACCCCCCAAAAAAAATATACCACCAGGTGGTTTGGACTAGCGTCTGAAGATGTTGAATCTTTCCCACACATCACTGAAGCTGCTAGCTGATAGCAGTCTTAGTTCTTCTACACTATTGGAGTCCCTTCTTTCTTTTTGGCATCTACGGTTCATCTTCGCCGGACTTCTTTGGAAGCAACATTGATTGCCACATAGGAAGTGCCCCTGGGACTATATTCTCCGAACTGGCGCCCTGTTGTTGCTGATTATCCGTTCATGAAGGAGGGTGGTAGGACATCACACAGAGCTTCCAGTGGGACATCCCCTGAGATCCATATACTACTAAGCCTGTTTTGACTCCCCTGAATAAGGGTGGTCGCAGGCTTTCCGGTAAGCCTCCATTACTTTATCACCAGGTGGTGGGCAGCACTAGCGGTGGAATATTGATGCACAACTCCTGCATTGAGCATCATAATTTTTGGACTCTACTTCTCACCTTCACTTTACTATATGAACTGTTTTTTATCATATTTGTCTTCACCATATCTTTTGCAAATTATTTATGAGCACTCAATTGATTGATTTCATATCGGCCATTTTTTTGGCTGTCATTCACTGTTGTTGGTCACTTTGTTTTATTTTTGACATAACACATTTTACACTTGTGACAATTTTCCAGCGCTGCACTGTTCTTTGTACAATCTTTCCAAATGATAATATGTCAAATACACAGTATAGCAAACTTCCGGAAAAAACTGCAAAGTTTTTCAAATCCATCCGGACTAACAAATATACGAAACGAAGAGATACAAAATGAATTCCGAAGACAAAATGGGTCAACATAATGAATGTGATTATATAGAGTTCTTCAATGTATGAATGCATCCAAAATTAAACACAAATTTCTGGCGTGCACATGTCTACTAGTGGGAGTGTACAATAATGTGACACTGCATACAGACCATATGCCAACAGCATTGTCACCCGCATCATGGAAGAGGCTCAGGCTTTCATTTTTTTTTCATGGCAGCCTGAATTTTATCAGCAGAATGAAATCTCATTGTTACCTCTGTATCTCCTACAGGCAAGAAAGAAGAATCCAGATCAGTTAGCTGGGTAAGTACCATTCAGTCAAACTTCTACTGGTTAACTATTGCATGTAAGCGTTTTGTATTTTCATATCCAGCCAGCAGTTGGAGCCCTCAGCACCTTTTCACACATCCACCAGCCACTCCTTTGTCCCCCTTTTGAAAGATAAATCTGTTGTTTACAGAGCTCAATATCTCAAACTGAAAGTTCCACACACCTTCTGACCGAATGCGGTGGCTCCGCCCCTCCCTCTCTGCCTGCCTGCTTCTTTGACAAACTGTATGGAGAGTCAATAAGAGAAAGACAGCCTGAAAGTAAACAGTTCCTGCTGTGCTCTCTTTATAGAAAATCCCTAGTGTCACGGGTAAATCCTGCACTGAATGTTAGAATGTAAAATAGAGGTTTTAAATAATAAAAAAGGAAAAAAAAAAAAAAGAGACAGAAACATAGAAACATAGAAAAGTGACGGCAGAAGGAGTAGTCCATCGAGTCTGCCCATTTTATTTTTTAATTATTTATTTATTTATGTATTTATTTTTGTATTTTTTTTTCCTTTCTTTTCATCAACCTTGTTGTCTGAGTATAGAGATATGTTTATCTCAAGCATGTTTGAAGCCATTTACTGTTGACTGTCTCACTACCTCTGCTGTTAGTTTATTCCAAACATCAACTACCCTTTCGGTAAAATAATACTTTCTACAGATATAAAAAAGTTTTTAAAAATACTTTCTAAGATATAAAATTCTTAATTCTATAACGTTTTTATAAAATATAATTTTAAGACATAAAATGATTTTAAACATTAAAAAAAAATAAAAAAATGAGCCCTAATCATAATAGTTTACCTTTAAAGTGTATATATACCCAAGAACAAAAATGTAATAGTCTCTAGATATGGTGGCTGCATTAGTTTTCTTTTTTGGCTTTTTTTTAATATAAAATTTCTTCTGCAAACTATTACTCTCCCAGTCCCCATGTCAGGGACATGAAGAAAGGTAGATGTCCATAGTTTACCTGGGTGACCAACAACGCTTGGACAAGTTCCTCTGGAGCTCAGGACGAGGATGCCGAAGCCCCCCTCCCAGCAGGGACTACAAAAACTAACACAAATTTAAAATAGTAAGAAAAAAAAAAGGGAGTGAATACCTCTTCTTTCTGCCTCAGCCTGTGCACAGCCCTGGTGGCAACCATGGCCCCCTTTCGCCTGAAAAGAAGAAAACGAATGCAGCCACTACATGTAAGGACTGATAATCTGCAGTGTATATATTTTTTGTTTTGGAGTTTTAATGCACATTAATCACTTCAGCCCCGGAAGATTTGGCTGCTTAATATTTTTCCTCAGTTTAGGCCAATATGTATTCTTCTACATATTTTTGGTAAAAAAAAATTGCAATAAGCGTATATTGATTGGTTTGCGCAAAAGTAACAGAGTCTACAAAATAGGGGATGGATTTATGGCATTATTACATTTGTATTATTTATTATTATTATTATTATTATTATTTTTTACTAGTAATGGCAGTGATCTGCATTTTTTTTATCGGGACTGCGACATTGTGGTGGACACATTGGACACTTTTGACACATTTTTTAAACGATTGACAATTATACAGCGATCGGTGCTATAAAAATGCACTGATTACTGTATAATTGTCACTGGCAGGGAAGGGGGCACTGACACTAGGGGGCGATCAAGGGGTTACCTGTGTTCCCTAGGTGTGTGATAACTGTGGGGGGATGGGACTAACTAGGGGAGGAGAGAGATCGGTGTTCATACATAGTATGAACACACAATCTCTCTCCTCTCCCCTGAGAGAACCGGGATTTGTGTGTTTGCACACACAGATCCTGGTTCTCGCTCTGTTACGAGCGATCGCGGGTGCCTGGCGGTCATCGCGCCCGCCGGGCACTCACATTCGCTCCGGGCACACGCTGCGGGCGCGCGCGCCTCCTACAGCTTCTTAAAGGGCCGACATACAGTTACGGCGGTTCGGCCAGAGGAGCCAACCTGCGGCAGCTGGTCTGAAACCCAGTTAAAAGAGAAGTGTGGGTTAAAAAAAAAACAAAACATTTATACTCGCCTAGGTGGGTGCAGCATTGGTCCAATGTTGCATCTGTCTGCCGCCACCTTTAAGACAGAGAACTGAGCAATCACATGACCGCTGATCACTCAGTTCTCAGTCTTCAGTGAGCAGAGTGTGGTGACTGTCGGTCACTGGATCTCTGCTCTGCCCCTCCAGTGCTCACTGGAGCACTGGGCTGTGGTGGGGCCGGGAGCAGCTGGCCGATCAGACATCTGGTTGGATTCCGACATTAAAGTTGGGATCTCTCCAGAGTATGGACTGGATCTGTGATGTCAGAAACAGCAGGCTTTAGGCCACAGCCGGCTGAATCTTGGTCGCAGCCTCAGGAGAACTAAGTGCATTCCTTTGACCCACAAGAGAGAGAAAAGAGCTTTGACCCTACTTTTAACTTTTTAACAAGAGGATTGTGTTTGACCAATAAAGTTTTGACATTTAAAGCGGTTGCAAACGCTGGATGATTTTTTTTTTTTTTTTTTACCCTGCAAGGTAAAGGCATAATGTGCTAGTATGCACCACATACTAGCACATTATGTTAAACTTGCCTTAAAACGAAGCCATCCCACACCGGGAGGTCAAATCTAGAAGCCGCTTCCATATTCACCCGTCTTGCTTACGGGGTTCGCAGAATCCGGCTCTGTGACTGGCCAGAGCCGTGATGACGTCACTCACGCACATGTGTGTGGGAGCCGCTGGTCACGGCATGGGGCTATGAAGGCATGGGTGGCCGTTCCTTCAGAGCGCATGTGCCAGTGATGTCACTGCCTGCATGTAATGTAGATATCTCCTAAACGGCGCACGTTGAGGAGATATTTATGTTACCTACAGGAAAGCCTGATTATAGGCTTACCTATAGGTAAAAGTCATGCATGGAAGTTAACTTCCACTTTAATTGTACATGTATACTGAGTATCATATGTGACATTTCTGAGGTGCAGGAAGTATGTAGACGACGTGTACCAAACATGGAGGAGCTTTAGTGTCCAGCTCCCTGCCACAACCAGAGGACAACCAGAGGACATAGATGGAAATGGGGAGGGTGGGCCAGATGGACAGGGCGACTGAGAATTAGAAGACGCACAAGAGATGTGTTACAGGTAGAAATGATTATAAAGATGAATTTTCCCTTTGAACAAGGATGTCCATCCTGTTCCTGGGTCACGTGACCAATAAGTCTCTAGTATATATACGCTGAGCTATCAGAAGTATGAGCCTAAATACTAAAATATAATGCTATAAAATAATTTAAAGTGATAATAGTGCAATACATGTAAATAATAATGTCATAATATAATAATAAATAATCATACAATATTGTGATACAATAAAATAAAGTGACAATGTGCCATCACGTGATGAATGACTGTATGTTTAAAACACAAAAGTCCATAGGATCATAGAAAGCAAGTGATCCAAACTCCTCAAGATAAGGTAAAGTGAAAGTGCTTCAATTTGCTGTGCAAAGTTCAAAATGATGGCAATCTATAAGTGCTTCATAAAAGCCATTGCAATTCGGAAAATGCTGTGAAGATGTTCAAATAACAAAACGCTGTGTTCTCACTCAGGTGCTCCCCCCCAGGTATTGGATGCTCACCTTAGAGCCTGTGACTTTGCTGTTAAGCCTGGTCAATACACGCATTAGAACCACTTCTGGGTTCAGCAGTATATCCGGAATCCTGGACTGGTCCCCATTTATACCTCAGTATGTTAATAGAGAAAGGAGGACTTCATAGTGTAGTATGTTAGAACAATTTATTGAAACACAATATTGCCCCCTGAGGAAGATAGGAAACCCCTTGTATCGACACGCATTGGGGAAGGGGACAGGACGGAACGTGTGGCAGGCTATCTGCCGGGAATGATCAGCACACCATCCCGTTATCGGCCAGTTTTCTCCAACTCATTCACGCTTGTTGTAGAGTGGCGCACTGACACACCTGGCTATTGTGAGTACCCTGTTCCGGATTTTTTATTGTGTTTCAATAAATTGTTTTAACATACTACACTATGAAGTCCTCCTTTCTCTATTGACATACCGAGGTATAAGTGGGGACCAGTCCAGGATTCCGGATATACTGCTGAACCCAGAAGTGGTTCTAAGGCGTGTATTGACCAGGCTTAAGAGCAAGGTCACACGCTCTAAGGTGAGCGTCCAATACCTGGGGGGAGCACCTGAGTGAGAACACGGCATCTTGTTATTGGATCACCTTCACAGCATTTTCTGAGAATTGCAATATATTTTATGAAGCACTTATAGATTGTCATCATTTTGAACTTTGCACAGCAAATTGAAGCACTTTCACTTTACCTTATCTTGAGGAGTTTGGATCAATTGCTTTCTATGATTCTATGGACTTTTGTGTTTTAAACATACAGTCATTCATCACGTGATTGCACATTGTCACTTTATTTTATTTCATCGCAATATTGCATGATTATTTATTATTATATTATGACATTATTATTTACATGTATTGCACTATTATCACTTTAAATTATTTTATAGTATTATATTTTAGTATTTAGACTCATACTTCTGATAGCGCAGTGTATATATACTAGATTGGATTACCCCTGCATGCTGTATGAGACATGTGTAACTCTTACAGCTGATTTATAAGAGTAAAGAGATATTACTGGATTTAGAGTTAGTGGAGGCTCGTAGGACATTTTTGATTTTATTGACCAATAAGTCTCCCTTCCATTTGTTCAATACAGCGTGAAGAAACAATAATTTCAATGCCAGATCCAGGACCCGATACTCAAACACTGAGAAAACGATACCGCTCTTCAGTAAGGATACAAGTTCTTTTGCTTTATGTTCTTCCTATGTTCTCCAAATTTGGGTCATGACTCTACAATGAATCAGTGTAAGCAAACTTTCATCAGTTTGCAATTTGGCTACAAGGTAGAGATTAGCTGAGCTGCACATTCAGAAGAGTTGGTAATGGGCGTTCCCAGAAATTCAGCAAACTTTCTTCCAGGACCTCACATTTACATAGTAATTCTGGTTGAAAAAAGACAAGTCCATCTAGTTCAACCCAAAAAAAAAAAGGGAAAAAAAAAATGATACAATCCTATATACACCAGGGGCATTGCTAGGTCTACAAAAGATCTGGGGCTAGAGCCCATAGCAGCGAAGTGAACAAGGTTGTACGTTTGGGTAGTATACACACATATATATGTGTGTGTGTGTGTGTGTATATGTGTGTGTATATATATATATATATATATATATATATATACATATGGGACAGAAAGTATTCAGACCCCCTTAAATTTTTCACTCTTTATTATATTGCAGCCATTTGGTAGAATCATTTAAGTTAATTTTTTTTCCTCATTAATGTACACATAGCACCACATATTGACAGAAAAACACAGAATTGTTGACATTTTTGCAGATTTATTAAAAAAGAAAACCTGAAATATCACATGGTCCTAAGTATTCAGACCCTTTGCTGTGACACTCATATATATAACTCAGGTGCTGTCCATTTCTTCTGATCATCCTTGAGATGGTTCTACACCTTCATGTGAGTCCAGCTGTGTTTGATTATACTGATTGGACTTGATTAGGAAAGCCACACACCTGTCTATATAAGACCTTACAGCTCACAGTGCATGTCAGAGCAAATGAGAATCATGAGGTCAAAGGAACTGCCTGAAGAGCTCAGAGAGAGAATTGTGGCAAGGCACAGATCTAGCCAAGGTTACAAAAAAAATTTCTGCTACACTTAAGGTTCCTAAGAGCACAGTGGCCTCCATAATCCTTAAATGGAAGACGTTTGGGACGACCAGAACCCTTCCTAGAGCTGGCCGTCTGGCCAAACTGAGCTATCAGGGGAGAAGAGCCTTGGTGAGAGAGGTAAAGAAGAACCCAAAGATCACAGTGGCTGAGCTCCAGAGATGCAGTCGGGAGATGGGAGAAAGTTGTAGAAAGTCAACCATCACTGCAGCCCTCCGCCAGTCGGGGCTTTATGGCAGAGTGGCCCGACGGAAGCCTCTCCTCAGTGCAAGACACATGAAAGCCCACATGGAGTTTGCTAAAAAACACCTGAAGGACTCCAAGATGGTGAGAAATAAGATTCTCTGGTCTGATGAGACCAAGATAGAACTTTTTGGCCTTAATTCTAAGCGGTATGTGTGGAGAAAACCAGGCACTGCTCATCACCTGTCCAATACAGTCCCAACAGTGAAGCATGGTGGTGGCAGCATCATGCTGTGGGGGTGTTTTTCAGCTGCAGGGACAGGACGACTGGTTGCAATCGAGGGAAAGATGAATGCGGCCAAGTACAGGGATATCCAGGACAAAAACCTTCTCCAGAGTGCTCAGGACCTCAGACTGGGCCGAAGGTTTATCTTCCAACAAGACAATGACCCTAAGCACACAGCTAAAATAACGAAGGAGTGGCTTCACAACAACTCCGTGACTGTTCTTGAATGGCCCAGCCAGAGCCCGGACTTAAACCCAATTGAGTATCTCTGAAGAGACCTAAAAATGGCCGTCCACCAACGTTTACCATCCAACCTGACAGAACTGGAGAGGATCTGCAAGGAGGAATGGCAGAGGATCCCCAAATCCAGGTGTGAAAAACTTGTTGCATCTTTCCCAAAAAGACTCATGGCTGTATTAGATCAAAAGTGTGCTTCTACTAAATACTGAGCAAAGGGTCTGAATACTTAGGACCATGTGATATTTCAGTTTTTCTTTTTTAATAAATCTGCAAAAATGTCAACAATTCTGTGTTTTTCTGTCAATATGGGGTGCTGTGTGTACAATATGGGGTGCTGTGTGTACAATATGGGGTGCTGTGTGTACAATATGGGGGGCTGTGTGTACAATATGGGGGTGCTGTGTGTACAATATGGGGTGCTGTGTGTACAATATGGGGTGCTGTGTGTACAATATGGAGTGCTGTTGTGTACAATAAGGGGGGCTGTGTGTATAATATTGGGGCGCTGTGTGTCACGTACCTGGTGGGTTGTGAGCCTGAAGTGCAGAGAAGGACCTCCCTTACAGCTCCCACTCCTGTTCCTCTGGAATGGAGACAGAAGGCCAGGAGTGAGGAGTGGTATGGGTGCCTGGCAGGATCGACAGTCACCGGAAGTTCAGGAGTGGTGACACCCTCTGGGTCCAGAAGCTGTAGAGGACGCTGAATCACAGAGAGGTCCGGAACCACAGCAGATAAGGAAGCAGGTAAGTAAGCAGGTAAGTAAGCAGGACTGGAACCAGGAACAAAGCAGCAGGTAGTAGCCTGGAACGCTGGACTGGAACCTGGAACAAGCAGCAGGTAGTAGCCTGGAACACTGGACTGGAACCTGGAACAAGGCAGCAGGTAGTAGCCTGGAACACTGGACTGGAACCAGGAACAAGACAGCAGGTAGTAGACTGGAACGCTGGACTGGAACCAGGAACAAGCAGCAGGTAGTAGACTGGAACGCTGGACTGGAACCTGGAACAAGCAGCAGGTAGTAGCCTGGAACACTGGACTGGAACCTGGAACAAGGCAGCAGGTAGTAGCCTGGAACGCTGGACTGGAACCAGGAACAAGGCAGCAGGTAGTAGACTGGAACGCTGGACTGGAACCAGGAACAAGGCAGCAGGTAGTAGACTGGAACGCTGGATACAGGTGTCAGACTGAAGGGTGGTCAAACAAGCCAGAGGTCGGTATCGGTCGATCAGCAGAGGTACCAGGGACAACACAGAGGGATGGTCAGGCAAGCCAAGAGGGTCTGGTGCAGGCGGATAGCAGGATGGTCTAACAGGAAGCCGGGTCAGATAGGCAGAGTACACAGGTCAGATCAGGTTAAGGCACACGGAACGCTGTAGAGCAGACAGCGGGGATGGAGTGTGACAGGCCGGTTTAAATAGCCCGCCTGGCACTAGCGGGAGTGCGCGTGCGCGTGCCCGTGCGTGACAGCACCCGTGAACGCGTGCGCATGCGCAGTGGAACCCGCGGCCGTGTCCCCCTGCGTCTGGATCGCTGATTATTGGCAGGATCTTCATGACACTGTGTGTACAATATGGGGGGCTGTGTGTACAATATGGGGGGCTGTGTGTACATTAATGAGGAAAAAAATGAACTTAAATGATTTTAGCAAATGGCTGCAATATAACAAAGAGTGAAAAATTTAAGGGGATCGGAATACTTTCCGTCCCCACTATATATATATATATATATATAATATAATCGTTACATCAGGATCCCCAGAGAGCCCTCCTCTTAAATCAGGGTCCCCAGAACCCCCCTCTTTACATCAGGTTCCCCAGAGAGGCTCCCCCTTACATCAGGGTCTCCAGAGCCCCCTTCATTTCATCAGGGTCCCCAGAGAGGCCCCCTCTTACTTTAGTTTCCCTAGAGATCCCCTCACCTATATTAGGGTCCCCAAAGCCCCCCTCATTACATCAGGGTCCCCAGAGAACCTTCCCCTTACATCAGTGTCCCCAGAGAGAGGGTGGGCAGTGAGAGATAATGTAATCTTTCTGCTGCCCGCAGCTGCACAGCGAGGGGGCAACAGCGGTAATGCAGGCCGGGTGGTGAGAGATGATGTCATCTCTCTGCTCTCTCACTCGCCCGCCCGCTCTCTGGCTCTTTTCCGTGCTGCCCGCCGGCTGGCTCTCTGGCTCGGTCATGCTGCCCGCCTGATCTCCGGCTCTGTGCTGCGGCCTGCCTCCTGTCCAGCTCTCCTGTTCTGCCTGCCGGCTCTCTGGCTCTGTCATGCGGCCCACCGCACTCGCGGCCCAGCTGCAGGGATGCCGCGGCCCAGTGGTTGGGGACCCCTGCAGAGACTCAGGGCTATGGGTCCTAGATTCAGGGCTATAGCCCCAGAAGCCACCCCCTAGCGACGCCACTGGCCTGATATATGGTCACACTATGACGCATCAAAAAGGTGGAAAAGGGCGGGGCTACATCTTCTGTTTCTCTTTGATCCTAATTGTGGTTTTCTTTTCCTTTTCAGATGTGTACGATTGGTATCGGTATCGTTATCAGCATTTTTGTTGTTGCACTCCTGCCGTTTTGTACTACTATTAAAAAGAAAGAAGAAAAAACTGCGCTTGGAAGAACCTAGTAAGCAGCGGCTTATTGTGGGATATGCACAAAACAAATACGGAACAGAGAAGCTGTGCAAAAAATGTAAAAATTTATATTAAACCTGAAAAGAATATTTACTTTTCAGTATAAGCTATGAAGCAAAAAATATATAGAGTATATATATATTAAACTAATTGTGAAAACAAATTTTTGTGAAAAAAATTTATATCAATACAAGACATATATAAAAATTAGACTTCTTGTGATAGTGCTGAATAAAGTCCAAAATAATGAATGTTCCAATAATTCAAAAATAACACTCAGTGATTTGACATAACGAAGTGAATCCCCAACTGATGAATTACATGCTTACCAGAAAGGTGAGCCAATTAGACTGATGGCTTAAACCCAGCCCGGGCCTTGATTGGAAAATAGTCACAATATGATGGATTCGTAGCAGACTTAAATCACAGGATAACGTTGATTCCACATTACGAAATCATCCCGGAAAAGAAAATAAATATGGCATAGCGTAACATTGTCACAGGTAAGCAATTAAGATAAATTACCGTATTTATCGGCATATAACACGCACTTTTTCCCCCTTAAAATCAGGGGAAAATAGTGGGTGCGTGTTATACACGATCCCCGCTAATTGCGAGCGATCACGGTGATCGCCGCCGACATACACATAGTGTGTAGATTTAAATATGGCACTGCGGAGTTCGGAGCTGAACGAGCGCCGCCGAGATCACAGTGACTGGGCGGAGCCGGGATACACATAGCCGAGTGTACTCTCGGCTCTTCTCGGCGCCGCTCACAGTCCCGCCATTGGACCTGTTTGATGTCCATCATAGGGCAGGACTGGGCGTGACTGTGAGCGGCGCCGAGAAGAGCCGAGTACAGTCGGCTATGTGTATCTCGGCTCCGCCCAGTCACTGTGATCTCGGTGGCGCTCGTTCAGCTCCAAACTCCGCGGCGCCATATTTAAATCTACAGGCTATGTGTATGTCGGCGGCGATCGTGGGGCAAAGCTGCACTGACAAGGCTGCACTGGGGCAAAGCTGCACTGACAAGGCTGCACTGGGGCAAAGCTGCACTGACAAGGCTGCACTGGGGCAAAGCTGCACTGACACTGACAAGGCTGCAGATGAACACTGATGAGGCTGCATTGATGGGCATTTTAATGTAAGTTTTTTTTCCTTAAACTTCCCTCCTAAAGGTTTTTTTCCTTAAAATTCCCTCCTAAACTTGGGGTACGTGTTATACGCCAATAAATACGGTAGAATAACACTCACACAATAACACTCAAAAAAGGAGAAAAGTGCATGAGAGACACCCAGTGAATGTAGCAAATCAGTGCACCAAAGCCAAGCCGAGAGCCTCCTTACCAGATGGCAAACCCAAAAATGCAGATATCCTAACAAACAGATGGATCACCGACTAGATGTATGAGGCTAGTAGATGGACGGAGCAGACTCACAGCATTAAACCGAAGGCTCCATACCTGCAGAGATGACACTCGATGGGATCCTTCTTGTTAGTGACGCGGTGTTAGAAGAGGTGTCGGAGAGGGGGCAGAGCCAGAGAAATGTAGCGGCCCACCCAGACCCATCCTATCGGCTGGTGTAGCGGCCCACCCACCACCGACATCACCACTGACTTTTGACAGCTGGTCTCTCTCCCTGCATGCACTGTCATTATCTGACAGTTTCATACACTGAACAGCTCTGGCAATTCTCACGATCTGCTGACAGTGAAACTCCCCCTCTCCCCTATCTGTGCCACCCATTGCTGCCTATCAGTGCCAACCTGTACTGCCTATCCATGCCAGTGCTGCTTATCAGTGCCAACCATTTCTGCCTATTAGTGCCAACCAGTGCTGCCTATCAGTGCCAGTGCTGCTTATCAGTGCCAACCAATGCTGCCTATCAGTGCCAACCAGTGCCAGTCAGTGCTGCCTATCAGTGCCAATCAATGCGGCCTATCAGTGCCAACCAATGCTGTAAATCAGTGCCAACCAATGCTGTCAATCAGTGCCCATCAGTGCTGCATATCAGTGCCCATCAGTATTAACAAATTGGTGCCCATCAGTGCTGCCTATCAGTGCCAATCAGTGCTGCCAGTCAGTGCGCATCAGTGCTGCCTATCAGTGCCCATCAGTGCAGCCTATCAGTGCCCATCAGTGTCCATCAGCACTTCCGATCAGTGCTGCCTATCAGTGCCAATCAGTGTCCATCAGTGCTGCCATTCAGTGCTGCGAATCAGAGCCTATCAGTGCCCATAAGTGCAACCAATCGGAGCTCATCAGTGATGCATATCAGTGCCCATCAGTGCCGCGTATCAGTGCCAGTGCTGACATTCAGTGCCCATCAGTGCTGCCCATCGGTGCCACCTATCAGTGCTGCCTATCAGTGCACATCAGTGCTACCAATTAGTGCCCATCAACGCTGCCAATCAGTGCTGCCAATCAGTGCCCATCAGTGCTGCCTTAGCAGGGATGGTGGAAACCCCTCTACAGATAATTGCAATACAAATTACCTTCAAGTGCAACAACTTTTTAGTTGGGAGGTTTACACCATTATAGCACTTTGGAATTTTATATTTTTTAGAGTGTTATACTTAATTATGTATGTTTTAGTTACGGTTATAATGTGAATTATTGTACTTGAAGTTAATTTCCCACAACCCCTGCTAAGTCCATGTCTTTAGGGACCTTGCTTTGTACACTGGTGCGCAGTCATGTTGGAACAGGAAGGGGCCATCCCCAAACTGTTCTCACAAAGTTGGGAGCATGAAATTGTCCAAAATGTCTTGGTATGCTGACGCCTTAAGAGTTCCCTTCAGTAGAACTAAGGGGCCAAGCCAAACCCCTGAAAAACAACCCCCATACCATAATCCCCCCTCCACCAAATTGTTTGGACCAGTGCACAAAGCAAGGTCCATAAAGACATGGATGAGTGAGTTTGGGGGTAGAGGAACTTGAATGGCCTGCACAGAGTCCTGACCTCAACCCGATAGAACACCTTTGGGATGAATTAGAACTGAGACTGCAAGCCAGGCCTCCTCGTCCAACATCAGTGCCTGACCTCAGAAATGCTCTTCTGGAAGAATGGTCAAACATCCCCATAGACACCCTCCTAAACCTTGTGGACGGCCTTCCCAGAAGAGTTGAAGCTGTTATAGCTGCAAAGGGCGGGCCAACGTAATACTGAACCCTACGGACTAAGACTGGAATGCCATTAAAGTTCATGTGTGTGTGAAGGCAGGCGTCCCAATACTTATATATATATATATATATATATATATATATATATATATATATATATATATATATACATATATACATACATACATACATATACACACGTATGTGTGCTTGAGCTTTTGGGTGCACACGCCTACACACTGAGGCACTTTTCAGGCACTTTCACGCTTAAAAAAGCTACTGAAAACCTATTTCCATTAAAATCAATGAATGCTTTCACAATGGGGCAGGGCGCTGGCAGGGTGGTGAAAAAATGCCCCTCTCCATTGAAATGAAAGAAAAGCTCTTCAAAAGCGCTCAAATGTTTTACTGGCAGTTTAGATGCGCCTCAGTGTGAAAGGGGCCTTAGGCCCCTTTCACACTGGGGCGCCGGCGCCATCAGCGGTAAAGGGCCGCTATTTTTAGCTGGGGTTTTCGCCCGCTAGCGGGGTCGTTTGCCGGCGCTTTGCCAGCGGTTCAGCAGCGTTGCCCATTCATTTTAATGGGTAGAAGCGGTGGAGGAGAGGTGTATACACCACTCCTTCACCGCACCAAAGATGCGGCTTGCAGGACTTTTTTTACCGTCCTGCCAGCGCACCGCTCCAGTGTGAAGGGCCCTCGGGGCTTTCATACTGGAGAGACAGGAGAGGCGCTTTACAGGCGCTATGCAGGCAGTTTCTTTAGCGCTGTAGCGCCTGTAAAGCGCTGAAGTGTGAAAGGGGTCTAAGAGTACCAGGAAATTCCCACACAATTTGTAGTGATATAGATGTATAATGACACGATATGTAGTGATATAGATGTATAATGACATGATATGTAGTGATATAGATGTATAATGACACGATATGTAGTGATATAGATGTATAATGACATGATATGTAGTGATATAGATGTATAATGACATGATATGTAGTGATATAGATGTATAATGACACGATATGTAGTGATATAGATGTATAATGACACGATATGTAGTGATATAGATGTATAATGACACGATATGTAGTGATATAGATGTATAATGACACGATATGTAGTGATATAGATGTATAATGACACGATATGTAGTGATATAGATGTATAATGACATGATATGTAGTGATATAGATGTATAATGACACGATATGTAGTGATATAGATGTATAATGACATGATATGTAGTGATATAGATGTATAATGACATGATATGTAGTGATATAGATGTATAATGACATGATATGTAGTGATATAGATGTATAATGCCAAACTTAGGACGTGGATGAGATGACACACAATGGGGTCCATCTATATAGAAATTCACTGTGCAAATGCCTCCCCTGTCCCGAATATTACCTGTCATTTTTGTTATATGAATGAAATTTAATTTTCAATTTTTTTCCTTACGATTATCAGCTCCATCTAGTGGCCATAATGTGGTAGTTTCCTGATGGAGGTATTTCAGAAAAATACTGCATTATGGCCACTAGATGGAGCTGATGATCATAGGAAATAAAAAGAAAATGTCATTCCACACATAATACATACATTATTATTATTATTATTATTATTATTATTATTATTATTATTATTATTATTCAGGATTTATATAGTAGCAACAGTCTGCTCAGTGCTTTACAATATAAATGGAGATAATGCAGCAACAATACAATTCAATACAAGAGGGTTAGGAGGACCCTGCTCCTGGGAGCTTACAATCTAATAGGGAGGGGCTGGTGAAACAAAAGGTAATAACTGTGAGGGTAGTGGTGGGCCGTCCGTTAGGGGGGCAGGGGCGCCGCCCCTCTATCCATGCGTCTGGCCCCCTAATCTGCATGCAGGGCGTCGGACACATGGATTCCAATGTTTTTTTATTTTGAAGCACGTGATTAGAGCCAGAGGCTCTAATTGGCTTCAATAAAGGGTGGGCTCGGGGCGCAGTGCTCACCCAGTTGTGTGACAATAGCGAATGAATATTCGCTATTGTCACACTGATTTTCCTCCCAGTCAATCAGGAAGCGGGTCTTGAAACCCGTTTCCTGATTGGCCGAAAGGAGAAGCGATCCTATTGGTCTAGTAGGAGGAGGGAGGAGATGCACGGCTACCATGAGGAGACGCAGAAGAATCCGTCGCCCGGAGGAAAAGGCCCGCCTACGCCATAGATGGGATAAGTGCAGGGCTGACCGACCAGGGGTGAGTGGGGGATGCGTTTGACCCGACCAACCCATGGGGGTGGGGTGCGGGTGACGTGATCAACCAGGGGGGTGGTGGCTGTGGGTGCATTGTTTGCTGCCCCCCCCCAAAAAAAAAAAAACACCGCCACTGTGTGTGGGATGAACTGATGAGGGAAGTAGAAGATTCAGTTGTTAGCTGAAGGCAGGATAGGCCACCCTGAAGCGATGCGTTTTCAGGGATCATCTAAAAGTGGACAGAGTAGGAGATGGCCAGACAGATTGGGGTAGAGAGTTCCAGAGGATGGGAGAGGCTCTGGAGAAGTCCTGGAGATGAGCATGGGAGGAGGAGACAAGATAACTAGAGAGAAGGAGGTTTTGGGAGGAGCGGAGAGGACGGTTTGGGTGATATTTGGAGACAAGATTGGTGATGTAGCTTGGGGAAGAATTGTAAATGGCTTTGTATGTTAGAGTTAGTGTTTTGAATTTTATAAGTTGGGCAATGGGAAGCCAGTGAAGGGATTGGCAGAGTGGGGTGACAGACACTGAATGGAAACCAGTGGAGTGATTGGCGGAGTGGGGGTGACAGACACTGAATGGAAACCAGTGGAGGGATTGGGAGAGAGGGGTGGAGGACACTGAGCGGTTGGTAAGGTGGATGAGTCCAGCAGCAGCATTCGTGATACAATTTTACTTCCTCCTCTCCTCTACCCTTCTCTGTCGGGGTCCCCCAAGGTTCTGTTCTTGGACCTCTCTTATTTTCAATCTACACCTCTTCCATGGGTCAGCTTGACATGGCTCTCAATATCATTGACACCCAAGTCTATCTCTCCACCCCTCAACTCACTCCATCAGTCTCCTCACACGTTACTAACTTACTAACAGACATATCTGTCTGGATGTCACACCACTTCCTCAAACTCAACTTATCCAAAACCGAGCTCATAATATTTCCTCCTCCAAGTGCCTCTTCCCCTGACTTCTCTGTCACCCATCCCCACATGCCAAGGTGCTAGGTGTTATCCTGGACTCTGAACTCTCCTTACAGCCTCACATCCAATCCCTTTCCAAAGCTTGCCGCCTCAACCTTCGCAACATCTCCAAACTACGTCCATTCGTAACCAATGAAACCACAAAGCTCCTGATCCACTCCCTGGTTATCTCTCACCTCGACTACTGCAACTGCCTCCTCATTGGCCAGGCTTTAAATAGGCTCCTCCCACTTTCAGTCCATCATGAATGCTGCTGCCAGACTCATCCACCTTACAAACCGCTCAGCGTCTGCTACCCCTCTCTGCCAATCCCTCCATTGGCTGCCACTCGCCCAACGAATTAAATTCAAAATAATAACAATAACTTACAAAGCCATCCACAACTCTGCCCCCAGCTACATCACTAACCTAGTCTCAAAATACCAACCTAATCTTCATTTTTGTTCCTCCCAAGACCTCCTGCTCTCTAGCTCCCTTGTCACCTTCTCCCGTATTCACCTCCAGGACTCCTGAACCACTTCTGTCCTCTGGAATCCTCTACCCCAATCTGTCAGACTATTCTCCAAATCTCTCTTTACTTCAGTTCATCCCTTAAAACTTTTCTCTTCGGAGAAGCCTACTCTGCCTCCACCTAACAACTGTTTTTTTTAATTTTCTTCAGCAGCTAATCCCCCAACAGTTATTACCCTTTCGTATCACTCGACCCTCCCTCCTAGATTGTAAGTTCTAATGAGCAGGGCCCTCTGATTCTTCCTGTATCAAATGGTATTGTAATTGTATTGTAATTGTAATGTCTGCCCGAATGCTGTAAAGCACTGCGTAAAATGTCAGCACTATATACATCCTGTATAATAATAATAATAATGATAGACTGAAGAGGGGATAGCTTGCGGAGAGGTAGACCAATGAGGAGGAAGTTCCAATAGTCATTCCGAGAGATAACAATGGATTGAATGAGTTGCTTCAACGGTTAAAAGGGGCGTATTTTGGAGATGTTACGGAGGTGGAATCTGCCAGATTTGGACAGCGATTGGATGTGGGGCTGAAAGGACAAGTCAGAGTCTAGGATTACACCTAGTACCCTGGCATGAGGGGAGGGACTGATGGTTGTATTATTGATCTTGATGGAGAAGTCAGGGGAGGGGATACGGGCAGGAGGAAATATTATGAGCTCAGTTTTAGAAAGATTGAGTTTGAGGAAGAGGTGCGACATCCGTACTGATATGTCAGTTAGTAAGATATTAATCCGAGAGGAGACTGAAGGAGTGAGGTGAGGAGTAGAGACAGGGATTATTTGTGATGGCTGCACCAAGAGCTACAACTATGGCTATTGTCGAAACGCGTCAGAATTATTGTTTTATTGTCACTCTGATGTACCAATAAACGACACTTCAACTATTACAGTCTTACCTGTGTTCTGCCGAGAAAGTTCCGCTCGGCGGATAAGTCCCTCCCTCTACTGCGCAGGCGCTGCGCCTGCACAGTAGGATCCGGCAAAAATAGCCGAAGCAGAATAGCTGAAAATCAGCTGTACACGGCACCTGTAAGAGGGCCCCTCGCGGGCACGCTTCGCTCGCCACGCTTCGGGCACGGCGAAGATTCCCCCTCTAGGTCCACTTGGATGGTGGGAAGGAACCTGGACCTAGGGCGCAGGCGCCGTGTACAGCTGATTGAAGAGTTTGAGCTTCGGCTATCTCCGGTGGCGGACAGTATTTCGTACTGCGCAGGCGCTGCGCCTGCACAGTACAGTGGGGGAACTTTTCCGCCGAGGGAACTTTCTCAGCAAGACACCGGCTCTTCTTACTATGGCTGTACCAATTGCACAGTTAATTTTTCTAAATAGATTTCAATGTTTACCACGGCAGCCAAGCTCTGAAGATATCATCTGAGGTATAACAATACCTCTAATATACAAAAAAAGATGGCATCTAACCAGGGATTTTTTCTCCTTGCTTCACCCCTTGTCTCCATCCCCTACCTACCTCCGAGCATAATCTTCTGCATTCAAGAACAATAGATCCCCCCCCCCAGCAACAACATTTTCCCATCAGCAACAATAGATCCCCCAGCAGCAATAGGCCCCCTGCAACAAAATACTACCCCCACAACAATAACCCCTCTCCCCCAGCAACAATAGACCCCCAACCTTATAATACAGTAGATCTGCCAGTAGCCAGCAACAATAGACCCCTCCCTCAACAGTAGATCCCTCCCAGCAACAAGTGACTGCTCCCCTAGCAACATAAGATCCCCCAGCAGCCGGGATCAATAGACCCTCCAGCACACCCCATTCAGTACTGGAGGTCCCGGAACCGCGTTCCCCCACATTCCCGCTGAAAAAAAGCCCTGCTTCTAGCTATATCAGTTACATTCAGGGCTTTTTTCTCAAAGAATAGGTGCAGGTACTCTCTCCACCCTGATCTACCTCTAAGCTCCATCCCTTGTCTTCATCTTCTATCCACCTCCTAGTACCGCTCCTTTCAGAGAATACAGAGCCAAGTATCATTTTGTGGCGTTATGTTTTTTTGATATGGAATTGGTTAATGATAATAGACAAAAGGGTTGAAAAGAGAAAAAACTCTTTAAAAAATTGCGTGACTTTGTGGGCATAACACGAGGCAGTAAATTATAAAATATATCACAAAATTGTTTAAAAAACATGCAGTAACAAACAGACAACAAACAGATGACACCCTTTACTTGACAAGGTCGGCAGATACCCAATAGAGCAAAACGTGGAGGCATGGATCCTTTCAAAGGCAGATATGGGTTTGTGAATAGCACAGAAAAATAATACATATATTATGTTCACACACACACATCCCTGCTCTGCCTCTCGTGCCCGCGATCGCTTGCGGCCGGCGGTCATCGCGACCATCGGCCACGAGCATCGGCATCCCCGCAGTGCAGCGGGCGCGTGTGCGCCCCCTTCTCCTCCCCTTCTGCCGGGCCAGTGAGAGAGCGCAGCATGCTTTGCGCATGCGCAGTAGGGACCCGGCCGTGAAGCCGAAAGGCTACACTGCTGGGTTCCCTCAAACACGATGGTGGCGGCAGCTCCCGACCAACCGGTGGAAACATCAGCTGCGGTGCCGACATCGCTGGACTCCAGGACAGGTAAGTGTCCTAATGTTAGAAGTCAGCAGCTACAGTATGTTCATTTTTAAAGGGGCGGGAGAAACTCAGATTTAATGGCACCCCAAACATGGGGGTGATTTTGTGGAGTGACAAATTGTGGTACAAAAATCACAGCCACAAACACTCCTGGCTCTGTGTCAAGATTTGGTATGTGAGCTTCTTTTTGAGCGTTTTTAGAGCAGAGAGAGGCCCATTCAAATGAAAGGTGCTGTTCCAAAAAACGCTCAAGTAAAAAAACAAAACAAAACGCTCAAAAAACGAGCACTTGCCCCACCCTAGTAGATTGCAAACTAGAAATTACATGCATTTTGTAATCTGTTGGTGCCACCATTGATTTCAAAATTTGACCAAACAAGCCTTCAATTTCACCTCATGTTGCTACAGAAAATAAATTTTGTGTCCAGGAATCTTCCTTTCTCTCCAGGTCACAGCTCATACACATTTATTTTTCGATTATATTTTTTGCACGATTCACCCATCATTGATTATAAATTTGTTTGTCTTCCCAAAAATTTCCAACATGCCCGACCACTCGATGGCCACACGAAAATCATCCATTGCTGGCTGCAGCCCATTTTAGCTTTGTTAAACAAAAAAAAATATTTTTTCAGACTGACCACAGAAAAATAGTATTTGCAGCAGTCTTTTTGAAAGCTGAGGCCCGTCCATAAGGGGCCTAATCTCTATGCGCTTGGCCCCTAATACCCATGCAGGGGGCAGGGGCGCCACCCCCTAATCTCTATGCGCTCAGCCCCTAATCCCCATGCAGGGGGCAGGGGGGCCGCCCCCTAATCTCTATGCGCCCGGCCCCTAATCTCCATGCAGGGCGCAGGGACGCCGCCCCCCTAATTCTCTATGCGCCTGGCCCCTAATCCCCATGCAAGGCGCAGGGGTGCCGCCCCCTAATCTCTATGTGCTTAGCCCCTAATCTCCATGCAGGGTGCAGGGGCACCACTCTCTAATCTCTATGCACCCAGGCCCCTAATTTCCATGCAGGGCCCCGGACGCATAGAGTTCTACTGGGTTTTCTGGTTTTTTTTGTAAATCATGTGATTAGAGCCAATTAGAGGCTCTAATTGGCTTCAATGGGCCCCAAGCCCACCCACTTGTGACAATAGAGGATCAACATTCGCATTTGTCTTCCTGCTTCTCCTCCTGGCCAATCAGGACAGGGAGCGGGTCCTGGGACAGGATTGGCCGGGAGGAGAAGCAGCCGGATTGGCCGGGAGGAGAAGCAACTGGATTGGCTTGGAGGAGATGCTGGGGAAGCCGCTGAAGCCGCTGAAGCCGCCTGGGACCTGGATGGTATAAGTGCAGGGCTGGCGAGCGCGGCTGGCAGGGCGGATGGGTGGGGGGTTAGTTTGCCGCCCCCCCAAAAAATGGAGCACCAGCCACCACTGCTTTTTGATACACCACTATTTCACAGGGAGAGATCAGGCAGATTTATTGTCCAAAAAATGATTGTCTATTTGTACAGGACACCTTTTAAACCTTTATTGGAAAAGGCCACCATTTCTGAGGGAGAGATTAAATACATTGCACCCGGAAAGAAAAATGATACAGATTTTCACCACAGGGCTTAACCTGCATGGACAGGCAGCAATTTCAGGAAGACTGAGTGGGAATACTGCATCTGGGAATTAAACAATTCATGTCTTTTGTGTCAAATTGTAAATAAAAAATATGAACCGATTTTCACCACACCTTTGAAGCCTTCATTGGATAGGGCGCAATGTCTGATGGAGAGAGCAGGCACATTATATCTGGAATTAAAAAAATGAGTTCCTTGTTTCAGAGACTGACTGCAGGATATTTGCACCACAGATATCAAGCCTATATGTGCAGGCTACAATTTCTGAGCCACTGAGCGTGTTTAATGCATTAAACAGAAATGCACCACAAATAGCAATTTCTGCAAGCAACAATTTTGGCTTCCTTTTTACAGACTGTAAATTTGAAGAAAAATGTGATGGATTAGCTGCTAGGCTTGTAGTCCTTGTTGGACAGGCCACTTTTTCTGAGGAACGTAGGACTTCAGCTAAAAATATACAACTATTTTCTTTTCTTTTTCCAGGTTAGCACCACGGTACCGGCATTTAGCCGTGTTTGCGTTTATAAGTGTTTTTAAAGGAACCCTATTTTTTGGACCAGAAAACACAGAAATATGATGGTAAACTGCAGCAGAGAAAGACATTTTGCGACCCGAATTTGGGGCTCCATATCTCAGGGCCACTTGGTGCTAGGAACCCCAAATTTGGTGTGCTAATACAGTGGAACTAACACTACAATATATATTTGGGGTTCCTAGCACCAAGTTGCCCCGAGATATGGGGCCCCAAAGTCAGGTCGCAAAATGTCATTCTCTGCTGCAGAAAAGTGCTTGACATTTTGCGACCCGACTTTGGGGCCCCATATCTCTGGGCCACTTGGTGCTAGGAACCCGAACTTTGGATATGTTGCAGTGCTAGTTCCACTGTGTTTGCACTCCACTTCTGGGGTTCCTAGCTCTAAGTGGCCCTGAGATATGGAGCCCCAAATTTGGGTCGCAAAATGTCATTCTCTGCTCTGCAGCAGTTAAAATTTATCATGCTTTCTGAGCTTGGGGAGGGTCTTTGTTATCTTAACTAACCGCTTCTAGACGCAAACGCGGTAAAACGCTGCTAAACGCGACATGCAAACGCGGGAAAAAGGGGGTTTCTAAACACTGGTTTCAGCTTTTAAAAACGTGTTCAGCAGAGTTTGCACCGGAGTCTCGTGTGCATGAAGCCTGAACCTGCCCCTGCAGAGCTGACAGAGCCTCTGCCCCTAGTGTGACTCCTGTCCCCCAAGCTGGTTTTGCTCAACCTTATAGTTACATAGTTGGTAAGGTTGAATAAAGACACCAGTCCATCAAGTTCAACCTGAGCAAGTGTGGGTGCGTGTCTACAACTATCCCTATTTTTATTTAAGGTACCCATATAGCGATGTGTCAATTTTTACGCAGCGCTCCACACATATATCACACACTCACATCGATCCCTACCCTCAAGGAGCCCACAATCCAAGGTCTCTAACATTCATATACTAGGGCCAATTTTGGACAGAAGCCAATTAACCTACCAGCATGTCTTTGGAGTGTGGGAGGAAACCGGTGTACCCGGAGGAAACCCACACAGGCACAGGGAGAACAAGCAAACTCCAGTCAGGCAGTGTCGTGGTTGGGATTTGAACCAGCGACCCTTCTTACTGCTAGGCGAGAGTGCTACTCACTACACCACTGTGCTGCCCTTAAAAAGGTACTGACAAGAATATGCTGCTCATATGGAATATGGTGCTTGCCAAAGGTTTTTCAGCCACGCAGAAAAGAGTGCTGCAATGATGTGAATTGTATGGCATCATTGACAGAAATCTTCAATGGTAGAATATTACTAGCCAATTACATGCTTGAAGTAGACCCTTTTATTAGTCCCAGAACAAGCAGCACAATGTTATGGAGCTCCTACATTAACCCCTTCATCAGGCATACAGTGACAACGATACAAACAAGAATACTATAGACAATTTTGCATCACCACAGAGTGCTGCTGTGGATAAAAGAAGAAATGCTCTATGCCACGTCCTACATTACGAAATAGAGAATGGAATTGGAGGGCTTGGACTTGGACTAGGCACGACCACAAAGGGTATATGATATAAAAAACTATAAATTTATTAAACATAAATAATATGAATAAAAACACATAATATCCAAGTAAGTATAGCAGCATCTTAATAGCATATCCAGTACATAGTCACAGGAGATAATAGCAACATGTTGTCGAGAAACAGGAGTTTGTAACCTCCCAGTCTCTGGGAACGCGTTGCACAGACCTTTCTGCAAGGCCTCCCGAAGATGTTTCATCCACTGCTCCCTCTGCGATGGCAAGATAAGGTCCGCAACCTTACCCTTGTAACGTGGATCAAGGAGGGTTGCCAGCCAGTATTGGTCCTTCTCCTTGATACCACGAATACGAGGATCCTTACACAGGCTTTGCAGGATCAGGGAGGCCATGCAGTGTAGGTTTGCTGAGGCATTCGGTCCGGAGTCCTCTGGGTCACTAAGGACGACATGGTCCGCAGCCACCTCCTCCCAGCCACGTACAAGTCCATGTGTTTCTTGGGACTGATCCCTTAAAGACTGATGCTGATGCTGAGTGCCAGGCTCCACCTCCATACTGACAAAATCTTCCTCCTCCTCCTCCTCCTCCTCGTCCTCTTCCTGTGTGATCGGCGGGCACGCAGGAACACTGTCTGGATAAAGGGGGCAAAAAAAACAAGCTCCCCTGACCCTGTCCTGGTGCCATAGTCGCACAGATACTCATTGATGGCCCTCTGCTGCATGTGCAGCCGCTGCAGCATGGCCAATGTTGAGTTCCACCTGGTGGGCATGTCACATATTAGGCGGTTCTTGGGCAGGTTAAACTCCTTTTGGAGGTCCGTCAGCCGAGCACTGGCATTATATGACCGGCGGAAATGCACACATACTTTCCTGGCCTGCCTCAGGACATCCTGTAAGCCCGGGTACCTGCCCAAGAACCGCTGCACCACCAAGTTAAGGACGTGAGCCAAACAGGGCACATGGGTCATTTGTCCCTGTCGGAGGGCAGAGAGGAGGTTGGTGCCATTGTCGCAAACCACCATTCCTGCCTTAAGTTGGCGTGGCATCAACCACCTCTGAACCTGCCCCTGCAGAGCTGACAGAACCTCTGCCCCAGTGTGACTCCTGTCCCCCAAGCACACCAGCTCAAGCACCGCATGGCATCTTTTGGCCTGCGTACTTGCGTAGCCCCTTGAACGGCTACGGAGCACCGCTGGTTCCGAGGACAAAGCACAGGAAGAGGCCATGGAGGAAGAAGAAGAGGAGGAGGTGGAGGAGAGAGGTGTGTCACAATCATTAGCATTTTGGAGGCGTGGTGGCGGAACAACCTCCAACACTACTGCACCTTGTCCTGCATCCTTCCCAGCTGCCAGCAGAGTCACCCAATGCGCCGTGAAACTTAGGTAACGTCCCTGTCCATGCCTGCTGGACCATGAGTCAGCAGTAATATGCACCTTACCGCTGACCTCCCTGTCCAGCGAGGCATGGACATTGCCTTCCACATGCCGGTAGAGAGCCGGAATCGCCTTCCGTGAGAAAAAGTGGCGTTTGGTTACCTGCCACTGAGGAACCACACATTCCACAAACTCACGGAAGGGGGCAGAGTCTACCAACTGAAAAGGCAGCAGTTGAAGTGCTAGCAATTTTGCCAAGCTAGCATTCAACCGCTGCGCATGTGGATGTCTGGGAGCAAACTTCTTTCGGCGGTGCAGCAGCTGGGGCAGGGAAATTTGCCTGGTACAATCTGACGTCGGTGTACCAAAAGCAGATTGCCCACAAGTACTTGGCTGTGACACACCTAATTCTACACCTTCATTCCTCTCAGTGCAGGTCTCAGAGAGGACTGAAGGTATAGTGGGGTTGGAGATCTCAGCTGATGAGGAGCAAGGAGAGGTCCTCTTTGTTCTTTGGTGTGGGTCTTTTAGATACGCTTGCCAACGAACTGCATGGCAGGTCAACATATGTCTGGTCAAGCATGTGGTGCCCAAGCGGGAGATGTTTTGGCCACGCGAGATACGCTTGAGACATATGTTGCAAATAGCAGCGGTGCGATCTGATGCATTCGTCTCAAAAAAGGCCCACACCAAAGAACTTTTTGAATAACGCGCAGAGACTGCAGCGCCCTGCACATGTGGAGCTTTGGGGTGTGATGCAGTCAATGTGCTGCCCTTAGGCTGGCCCCTGGTGGGCATCCTGCCTCGTTGGTGATGTGCCGCCTCCTCCTCCTCTTCCTCTCTCCTATCAGGCACCCACGTTGAGTCAGTGACCTCATCATCCCCTCCCTCCTCATCACTGGAGCAAACCTGGCAGTATGCTGCAGCAGGGGGAGCATGACTGCCAGATTGCTGTCCTTCTTGGGCACCCCCTCTGTCCGTGCTCATGTTACTGCCTTCATCAAGCTCAGTATCATCATAAGAGCCTTCCAGACGCTGGGTATCCTCCTGGAGCATGTACCCAACACTGTGGTCAAACAGTTCGAGGGACTCCTCAGGAGGACATGGTGGGGCTAGGGAAGGAGTCACTGATGACATTGAGCCGAGGGAAGAGGCCACTGCTTTGGCAGACAAAGTACCCTGGGCATGGGTGAGAGAGGATGAGGAGGATGAGGACGGCTTGGTCATCCACTCGACCAAGTCTTCCGCATGTTGCGACTCAACATGGCCAGCTGCCGAAAAAAAGGCCAAGCGTGTCCCACGGCCACGTGCTGATGAGGATGCACTGTCTCTACGACCAGCACTAGACACACAGCCTGCTTTCCCTCTATTATTGGCTTGTGACTGTCTGCCTCTCCTTCTTGGCCTTCCAGACATACTAATGGCCTGTAGCTGCACTAAGCTGGGATATATATATATATATATATATATATATATATATATATATATATATATGTACTGATACTGCAGCTAGCAAAATCAACTGCCTGCCTGTAGTATGAGAACACCACCAACCTTCTACAGGTAGCTTTAGCTGAACACTGTGCAGAGCTCACAAAAAACTAACTTGTAGCTTTTTTAGCTGCCTGCGGTAGTGATAGGATCAGGAAAACACCACCAACCTTCTACAGGTAGCTTTAGGTGAACACTGTGCAGAGCTCGCAAAAAAATAACTTGTAGGTTTAGCTGAACACTGTGAGGTGGACGCACCACACTAACTTGTAGTTTTAGCTGAACACTGTGAGCAGGGCGCACAGCACTAACTTGTAGTTTTAGCTGAACACTGTGAGCAGGACGCACTGCACTAACTGTAAATAGTCTAGCTGCCTGACTGTGGTACTAATAGGATCAAAAAAACACCAGCAATTTTCTTCAGGTAGCTGTAATTACTGTAACAAGACAAGCCTGCCTGTCAGTAAGAAGATAACAGGAATGGATCTAGCTAAACTGAATACAGTGTATATATATATATATATATGCAACACCTGGGATGCATATATATATACACAATACACTGTAAGTGCAGCTAACTGACTGACTGTTCTGCCTAATCTATCTAACTCAAATCAAATGACACTGTCTCTCTGTCTATCTCTTTCAACGCCGGAACACACACTACACAGGGCCACCGTGCAGGCGGCCTTATATAGTGTGGGGCGTGTACTAAATCCCCTGAGCCATAATTGGCCAAAGCCTCCTTGGCTTTGGCCAATTACGGCTCTCTGTTCAGACGGAGCTTTGATTGGCCAAGCATGCGGGTCATAGTGCATGCTTGGCCAATCATCAGCCAGCAATGCACTGTGATGCCGCAGTAAATTATGGGCCGTGACGCGCCACACGAATTTGGCGCGAACGGCCCATATCGTTCGCAATTCGGCGAACGGGTGAACAGACGATGTTCGAGTCAAACATGGGTTCGACTCGAACACGAAGCTCATCCCTAATCCTATTATAAAAAAATATCAAGGTGACTGGGTGCCTCACACATTAAGGGGTTTAGCGTATATATTTGAACACCTCAGGCTAGATGAGCATTCAGAAAATGCCTCAGTAAAGGTGGCCTTAAATGTAGAAAAGGACCTCATAGTTAAAGATCAAAATCCTGGGTAATTTATACACGGAGAAGGCTTATATCAACAGCCGGGCTGCGGGTAATAGACAAGGTGTAGGCGGTGCAGCCGCCACAGAGGATTATACAAGATTTTGTGCAAAGGACCACTAGCACCCACAAGAAACACTGAGCCCACCCCAACATAAATAGTACAATAGTTATCTCACTTCAGTGAATGATCACTTGTGTGCCCAATGTTTCAAATGGAGAGGTTCACCTTATTGGGTTCTCCAAAGACCCACAGACAATATAGACAGTCTAAATCTTTTTATGTGGGCCTTGACCTCAAACTAGGGAAGCACACTTCTAATTTATCCTGCAGGTTTGGTGAATTTTCTAAAAGTGCACCACGCCTGCAATATATAATAGAAGTCTATGGCAAAGTGCAGCTAACTCGCAGGAAAGCCGCAGGTGCACTGTGCTGAACCTATGGTGCAGGTAAACTGTAGCACATCTTTGTGAAAGCAGCCTTATAGGGGTTTCAGGACAGTAAAGGCTCATTGACATTTGTGGTTTTGGGTGTAGTAGAACCCCATGTTTTTACCCCTCCCCCAACCACTGTGATAGTGTCAGGGGTCGCAATGTTGACCCATTCAACACATTCTGTTTTACACTTGGACAGGAGGGGTGGTGAAGGCGGCATCTACAGGAACCGATCCTCTCAATGTTCCTCCTGCAAATGCTCAAAGGCAATTTCTCCTCCTCTCCCTCACACCTGCATCCAGCCGCTGCAGAAGGAAAATGCTCACTATGATATTCAAAATAAAAAGTGAAATCTAAATTCTGAACCATTTCATTTCATTGTGGCCTGCGACCAGTTACCAAAATCACTTAAGTGACCCTCATTCTTCAAAATGTTGCGCACCCCCGATCTAGAGAGACAAAATGATCTTCACTGTGCTTGATGTTAACATTGGAGTTGTTTGTATCATTGTAAGTGTAACTTTGTAAAAAAATATGGGGATTGGGTTACACCATATGGCCATATAGTGCTGAGCCCACTACTGCGCCAAAGTACCCCATTATCAGTGGGTCCTACACTATTCATAGAATGAATGGTCCTGCATCTCAAAGAATGGGAGACAAACTCCTCCTTAGACCCCTTTCACACTGGGGCGCTTTGCAGGTGCTACAGCGCTAAAAAATAGCGCTTGCAAAGCGCCCTAAAAGAGCCGCTGCTGTGTCTCCAATGTAAAAGCCCCAAGGGTTTTCCTCCTGGAGCAGTGCGCTGGCAGGATGCTAAAAAAAGTCCTGCTAGCAGGATCTTTGGAGCGGTGAAGGAGCGGTGTGTATACCGCTCCTTCACCACTCCTGCCCATTAAAATCAATGGACAGCGCGGCTATACCGCCGGCAAAGCGCTGCTGCAGCAGCACTTTGCGGGTGGTTTTAACCCTTTCTTGGCCGAATAGCGCCTCAAAATTGACGGGCGCTAAAAATACCGACGCTTTACCGCCGACGCACTCACTGCCCCAGTGTGAAAGGGGCCTTATGAGAGGTCTATAAGGACTCCTCCTATAACACAGGTGGACACTAATAGGAGGTAATGAAGGGAGATGGGGTGCTCCGGCCCAAGGGATCTGATCAGGTGTTTTAAATAGCCTTGCAGGATTTAAATGTCATTTTTGTATGTGTGTGCTGTAATCTATTTTGTTCTGTTTTTGGTCTTATAGCAGCACCATCTTGAATGTAGGCGTGTTTTTAGGGTGTGCCCCCAAAGTCTGTTGTTTGTATATTGTAAGGGATTTTTTCAGGATGGAGAGCTGGGAAGGGGATGATAAATATATCATTAACTGGCCCCTTCCTTTTCTGAATGAACACAGTGAGCGATCGTTACTGATCGCTCACTGTGTTCATTTTATAACTGAAGCATAGTAAAGTGAGTTCACTGTTCTTCAGTTTATGAATGAACAGGAAACAGCTCAGTACAGAGCACGTCCCATTCATTAGTGCAGCTGAGGCTGAAGAGAAAGGGACTGGGGAATCTCTGTCCTCAGTCCCTTTCTTTGTCTTATTATTACTCAACAGTAGGGATGAGCTGAACACCCCCCTGTTCGGTTCGCACCAGAACATGCGAACAGGAAAAAAGTTTGTTCGAACACGCGAACACCGTTAAAGTCTATGGGACACGAACATGAATAATCAAAAGTGCTAATTTTAAAGGCTTATATGCAAGTTATTGTCATAAAAAGTGTTTGGGGACCTGGGTCCTGCCCCAGGGGACATGGATCAATGCAAAAAAAGTTTTAAAAACGTCCGTTTTTTCAGGAGCAGTGATTTTAATAATGCTTAAAGTCGAACAATAAAAGTGTAATATCCCTTTAAATTTCGTAGCTGGGGGGTGTCTATAGTATGCCTGTAAAGGGGTGCATGTTTCCTGTGTTTAGAACAGTCTGACAGCAAAATGACATTTCAAAGGAAAAAACCCATTTAAAACTACTCGCGGCTATTGCATTGCCGCTCCGACAATACACATAGAAGTTCATTGATAAAAACGGCATGGGAATTCCCCACAGGGGAACCCCGAACCAAAATTAAAAAGAAAAAATGACGTGGGGGTCCTCCTAAATTCCATACCAGGCCCTTCAGGTCTGGTATGGATATTAAGGGGAACCCCGGCCAAAATTTTTAAAAAAAATGACGTGGGGGTCCCCCTAAATTCCATACCAGACCCTTCAGGTCTAGTACGGATTTTAAGGGGTACCCCGCGCCAAAAAAAAAAAACGGCATGGGGTCCCCCCAAAATCCATACCAGACCCTTATCCGAGCACGCAACCTGGCAGGCTGCAGGAAAAGAGGGGGGACGAGAGAGCACCCCCCCTCCTGAACCGTACCAGGCCACATGCCCTCAACATTGGGAGGGTGCTTTGGGGTAGCCCCCATAAAACACCTTGTCCCCATGTTGATGAGGACAAGGGCCTCATCCCCACAACCCTGACCGGTGGTTGTGGGGGTCTGCGGGCGGGGGGCTTATCGGAATCTGGAAGCCCCCTTTAACAAGGGGACCCCCAGATCCCGGCCCTCCCCCCTGTGTGAAATGGTAAGGGGGTACTTACCCCTACCATTTCACTAAAAAACTGTCAAAAATGTTAAAAATGACAAGAGACAGTTTTTGACAATTCCTTTATTTAAATGCTTCTTCTTTCTTCTATCTTCCTTCATCTTCTTCTTCTTCTGGTTCTTCCTCCGGAGTTCTCGTCCAGCATCTCCTCCGCGGCATCTTCTATCTTCTTCTCCTCGGGCCGCTCTGCATCCATGGCATGGGGGGAGGCTCCCGCTCTTCTCTTCATCTTCTTCTCTTATTCTTTTCTTCTCTTCTTCTCTTCTTCATTTTCTTCTCCGAGCCGATCCGCATCCATGCTGGCATGGAGGGAGGCTCTCGCTGTGTGACGACGTCTCCTCGTCTGATGGTTCTTAAATAACGGGGGGCAGGGCCACCCGGTGACCCCTCCCCCCTCTGACGCACAGTGACTTGACGGGACTTCCCTGTGGCATTCCCCGTGACGTCACAGGGAAGTCCCGTCAAGTCACCGTGCGTCACAGGGGGCGGAGTCACTGGGTGGCCCTGCCCCCCCGTTATTTAGGAACCGTCAGACAAGGAGACGCCGTCACACAGCGGGAGCCTCCCACCATGCCAGCATGGATGCGGAGAGGCCCGGAGAAGAAAATGAAGAAGAGAAGAAGAGAAGAAGAGAAGAAAAGAAGAAAAGAAGAAGATGGAGAAGAGCGGGAGCCTCCCCCCATGCCATGGGTGCGGAGCGGCCCGAGGAGAAGAAGATAGAAGATGCCGTGGAGGAGATGCTGGACGAGAACGCCGGAGGAAGAACCAGAAGAACCAGAAGAAGAAGAAGATGAAGGAAGATAGAAGAAAGAAGAAGCATTTAAATAAAGGAATTGTCAAAAACTGTCTCTTGTCATTTTTAACATTTTTGACAGTTTTTTAGTGAAATGGTAGGGGTAAGTACCCCCTTACCATTTCACACAGGGGGGGCCGGGATCTGGGGGTCCCCTTCTTAAAGGGGGCTTCCAGATTCCGATAAGCACCCCGCCCGCAGATCCCCACAACCACCGGCCAGGGTTGTGGGGATGAGGCCCTTGTCCTCATCAACATGGGGACAAGGTGTTTTGGGGGGCTACCCCAAAGCACCCTCCCAATGTTGAGGGCATGTGGCCTGGTATGGTTCAGGAGGGGGGGGCGCACTCTCGTCCCCCCTCTTTTCCTGCGGCCTGCCAGGTTGCGTGCTCGGATAAGGGTCTGATATGGATTCTTGGGGGGACCCCACGCCGTTTTTTTTTTTTTTGGCCGAGGTACCCCTTAATATCCATACCAGACCTGAAGGGCCTGGTATGGAATTTAGGGGGACCCCCTAAATTTTTTTTAAATTTTGGTTCGGGGTTCCCCTGTGGGGAATTCCCATGCCATTTTTATCAATGAACTTCTATGTGTATTGTCGGAGCGGCAATGCAATAGCCGCGAGTAGTTTTACATGGGTTCTTTCCTTCGAAATGTCATTTTGCTGTCAGACTGTTCTAAACACAGGAAACATGCGCCCCTTTACAGGCATACTATAGACACCCCCTAGCTACGAAATTTAAAGGGATATTACACTTTATTGTTTGACTTTAAGCATTATTAAAATCACTGCTCCTGAAAAAACGGCCGTTTTTAAAACTTTTTTTTGCATTGATCCATGTCCCCTGGGGCAGGACCCAGGTCCCCAAACACTTTTTATGACAATAACTTGCATATAAGCCTTTAAAATTAGCACTTTTGATTTCTCCCATAGACTTTTAAAGGGTGTTCCGCGGCATTCGAATTTGCCGTGAACACCCCAAATTGTTCGCTGTTCGGCGAACTTGCGAACAGCCAATGTTCGAGTCGAACATGAGTTCGACTCGAACTCGAAGCTCATCCCTACTCAACAGTTACCTACACAATTCTCTATTAAAGAATAATATATATGTCTTCTGTTAAATGTAATCATATTATAAGAATATCAGTCTGTATTCAGGCTACAAAGGAATGCACACTGTGCCCTGCCTGTATTCCAGTTGGCAACACACCCAATACACCTTGTGGAAATATACACTGATGTTATCTGGAGGTATCCCAATAAAATATATCACTCACTCAATAACCTTGAATTACTTTCAGTTTCTGGAAAGTAGCGAAGATTCAACCCGTCTATAGGCACCCTTTAGACTTAAGGCTCGTATACACGGTACAAAAACCAGAAGGGAAAATTCGTAAGACGAGGTGTCTGTGGATTTTCGGATGGTTAGTACGGTGCATTCGACAGACGATTTGACTTTTACATCAGACAGAAGTTGGATGTGCAGCATATAAAACCTCTGATTTTCTAATGGTCAGTACGGAAATCAGTCACACAAAAGTGGAAAGCACAAACATGCATGATCGGAATCAAGGAATGACCGGGAAGAGTTTGGTCTTGTAAACTACCATTCGTAATCTAAAATTAACATTCGTGACGTGGCAATTGATGAAATCTGGCAATTCAGCGCACAATTCTCTTCTTCTTTAATGGGATAATAATGAAGCTGCTTTGCATGTACGGCAAACGTATTTTAAAAGGCATTTGTTTTGTACAATCTGAAAATCACAAATCAACACTCACGAAACTTTACTAACACAAAATTAGCAGAAAAGGCCCAAAGGGTGGCGCTTGAGAAATGAACTTCCTCTTTACACTCTCGTAGTATGTCACTACGTTCGTGTTTATCAAACGACAATTTGCGTATCGTTAGTACGCTAGACAAAATCCTGCACACGCACTTTTGACAAAAATCAGGCGCTTGGTCGTCCAACAATCAGACCATGTGTATGAGGCTTTAGGCTAGATACCCACTATACCGGGAATCTTCAAACTACGGCTCTCCAGCTTGCCTGGCGTCACTGACCTCCTCTCAGGTACACCATGCAGGGCTCAGTTAGATGGCTCCAGGTTGGTGGCTCTGGTTTTATCCTATAGTCTCCTCTCCACAGTCCACTCCACACACATCTGACTTCCCCATGATCCGCATCCTGGCGGCACTCCCACGCTTGACACCTCTCCAGCCTCCCTCTCAGAGACTGCAGACATGATATAAGACAAGAGATGGTCAGAGGATGCGGACATGATACAAGAGATGGTTAGAGGCTGCAGAAATGATACAAGAGATGGTTAGAGACTGGGAACATGACACAAGAGATGGTTAGAGACTGAGCACAGGATACAAGAGATGGTCAGAGACTGCAGACATGATACAAGAGATGGTCATAGACTGCAGACATGATACAAGAGATGGTTAGAGGCTGAGGACATGATAGAAGAGATGGTTAGAGTTTGTGGAGATGATACAAGAGATGGTCAGAGGCTGCGGACATGATACAGGAGATGGTTAGAGACTGAGGACATCATACTAAAGATGGTTAGAGAATGCAGACGATACAAGAGATGGTCAGAGACTGCAGCCATGGTACAAGAGATGGTCAGAGACTGCAGACATGGTACAAGAGATGGTTAGAGACTGCAGACATGGTACAAGAGATGGTTAGAGACTGCAGACATGATACAAGAGATCAATGCAGCCTCACCAGTGCCCGTCAAATGCACCTCACCAGTGCCCATCAAATGCAGCCTCAACTGTGCCCATCAATGCAGCATCAGTGTGCCCATCAATGCAGCATCAGTGTGCCCATCAATGCAGCCTCACTGTGCCCATGAATGCAGCCTCACTGCCCATAAATGCACTCTCACTGTGCCTATGAATGCACTCTCACTCTGCCCATCAATGCAGCCTCTCTATGCCCATCATAGCAGACTCACTGTGCACATCAATGCAGCCTCTCTGTACCCTTAAAGCAGCCTCGCTGTGCCCATGAATGCAGCCTCGCTGTGCCCATGAATGCAGCCTCACTGTGCCCTATGAATGCAGCCTCACTGTGCTCCTAAATGCAGCCTCACTGTGCCCACCAATGCAGCCTCACTGTGCCCACCAATGCAGCCTCACTGTGCCCACCTATGCAGCCTCAATGTGCCCATAAATGCAGCCACTCTGTGCCCATGAATGCAGCCTCTCTGTGCCCATAAATGCAGCCTCGCTGTGCCCATGACTGCAGCCTCGCTGTGCCCATGAATGCAGCCTTACTGTTCCCTATGAATGCAGCCTCACTGTGCTCACCAATGAAGCCTCACTGTGCCCACAAATTCAGCCTCACTGTGCCCATCAATGCAGCCTCACTGTGCCCATCAAATGCAGCTTTACAGTGCCCATCATTGCAGCCTCACTGTGCCCATCATTGCAGCCTCACTGTACCCATCAAATGTAGATTTACTGTGCCCATGAATGCAGCCTCACTGTGCCCATGAATGCACTCTCACTGTGCCCATCAATGCAGCCTCTCCGTGTCCATCATTGCAGTCTCCCTGTGCCCATCATTGCAGCCTCACTGTGCCCCTTAATGCAGCCTCACTGTGCCCATGAATACAGCTTTTCTGTGCCCACCAATGCAGCCTCACCATTTCCTGGATCACACACACACAGCAGCCATCTCCCAATGTGTGAGCTGGGTCTGTGTTTGTACAGTGGTGCTAACAAGGTCCCACCCCCCTTGAGGGGCTTGTGTGATGGGCGAAACACTGATTCATTCTATCACACGAGACGGCCTAGGGGGGCGGGACCTTGTTACAGCGCCGCCGTACACACACAGACCCAGCTCCACAACACACAAGAGGAGGAGGGAGAGGAGCGCTGCAGCTCAAAGCGGCCCCAGGGCAGGCGGCCTACCAGGTAATTTCTCGGTATCCCGGTACGCCAGCCCCACCCTGCGTGCCCTTACCCCATCTAGGTTGTGGGCAGTCAGTGCTCCTATGGGTTGCGGCTTCTATCGCGTCTCCTTCTCCTCTGCATCACAGTGGCTTCTGCCGTCCATCTCCTCCCTTCTCCTCTTAGGTGTCCAATAGGAACGCCTGTCTTTTTAGCCAATCAGGTGACAGGTCTCCCGCTTCCTGATTGGCTGGAAGGAGGATCAGTGTGGCAATGGCGAATATTTTTTGCAATTGTCACACAACTGGGTGGGCTTGGGGTGCAGTGCTCTGTGCCCCGAGCCCACCCTTTTTTGAAGCCTATTAGAGCCTCTGGCTCTAATCATGGGCTCTAATAGGCTTCAAAAAAGGGTGGGCTCGGGGCACAGAGCACTGCACCCCGAGCCCACCCAGTTGTGTGACAATTGCAAAAAATATTCGCCATTGCCACACTGATCCTCCTTCCAGCCAATCAGGAAGCGGGAGACCTGTCACCTGATTGGCTAAAAAGACAGGTGTTCCTATTGGACACCTAAGAGGAGAAGGGAGGAGATGGACGGCAGAAGCCACTGTGATGCAGAGGACAAGGAGACGCGATAGAAGCCGCAGGTTGGTTGGCTGTAAGTAGCTGTAAGTAGCTAGAGTGCGTTGTGGCAGCTGTGCGGAGAGAAGTCTTGAACGGTAACAGCAGGGTAAACCAGGAACAGGGTCCGCAGCCAGGCCAGGGGTCAGATACCAAAAGACAGTCCGAGAGAGGTACAGGAACAAGCCGGGTCATACACAAAGGGCAGAAGATCGGAGAGTAGTCAGCCAAGCCGGGGTCAGAGCGAGAAGATAAACAGGAACACAGGTCAAGCCGTGCAGAGGTCAAGCAGGGGTCTTCAGAGTATACAAGGCACAGGAACACAGGAGCTGTTTGATAATCCAGCAAACTGCAAGTGTCAGTGGCAGGTTTAAATAGGCCGGGGGGGTGTTCCCACAAGATCAGGGCATGCTCACTAGACTCGCCTGCCACCATGATGGTTACTGGCGGAATTGCCCACAACACGGCCATTTCCCTGACAGTGCCCCCCCCCCAAGGGGCAACCTCCGGATGCCCAACCGGGCCCATCTTTCGGGGTAACGAATTCGGAATCTCTGCAAAAGTCTAGGAGCATGTATATTGGCTGCAGGTTCCCAAGAACTTTCTTCTGCTGGGTAACCCTTCCATTTTATAAGAAATTGAATGATCCTACCTCTCCGGCGGCAGTCCAGGATGGCCCCAACTTCATGCTCTGTTTCATCTCCCACAGAAACTGGAGGCGAAGGATCTTCTTTCCTTCCTGAAAAAGGACTAGAGATAACAGCTTTAAGTAAGGAGACATAAAAAACAGGGTGCACTTTATAAGAACTCGGGAGTGACAGTTCAAAAGCTACTGGATAAATCTCCCGTCTAATCTTGAATGGGCAAATAAATCTTGGTCCCAACTTCCGGGAGGGACAAGCAAGTTTAAGATTTGCTGAGGAGAGCCAAACCTCATCTCCAACCTTAAAGCTAGGACTCACCCCCTCTTTTTGTCATATTGTTCCTTGTAGTCCTCTTGGGCCTTTTGCATGGTTAACCGGAGAGTTTGAAAGTTAGTCTGAATGGATTTTATCCTGTCTTGAACTGCTGGAACTGAGGTCTCTGGAATGACATTAAGTAGAAATGAAGGATGGAACCCATAGTTGGCCCAAAACGGTGATTGATCGGTGGTTGAGTGTACTGAGTTATTGTATGTGAACTCCGCACAGGGGAGTAACAAGGACCAGTCATCCTGGGAAGTGGAGCAAAAACAGTGTAAATATTGTTCTAAGGTCTGATTAGTCCTTTCAGTCTGACCGTTGCTCTGGGGGTGATAGGCAGAGGATAGGCAAACTTCAATAGACAAAACTTTGCAGAGCTCTTTCCAAAATCGGGGAAGTAAATTGGACCCCTCTATCCAACACAATGCTGTCAGGAAGGCCGTGAAGTCTGACTATCTCTCTTATGAAGGCCTTTGCTGTGTCTGCAGCGGAAGGAGTACCTATCATAGTCACGAAGTGTGACATCTTGGACAGACGGTCTACAACTAGAATCGTTGTGAATCTTTCAGAGGGTGGCAGCTCTACTATGAAGTCCATAGATATATTCCTCCATGGTTGTTCTGGTACCGGCAAAGGACGTAGCAGACCCCAAGACTTAATGTTGAACCCCTTGTTTCGCTGGCAGGTAGTGCAGGAGCTTACATACTTTTTGCAATCAGTTTTCAAGGTAGGCCATCAAAAGGATCGCTGAATAAGATCCATAGTTTTCCGTACACCGAAATGGCCAGCAAGTTTGATGATCATGTAAAGTTTGTAAGACCTGGATTCTGGCTTGTTGTGGGACAAAGACCTTGTCCTGATACCAGAGATACCCCCCCCCCCCGGCTTCTTAAAGAGGAAGTCTCTGGTTCCTGGCATTGGAGGGAGGCCTATTCAAGAGAAGACCTTAGATCAAGTTGAATCAAAAGAAAGTTCTGTGGAGACAAGATCGTACTGGATGTTGTTTCTTCTGGGGTATCAGGAAACATTCGGGATAAAGCATCGGCCTTGCCGTTCTTGGAGCCAGGGCGGTAGGTGATGTGAAAGTTGAATCGTGAAAAGAACAGAGCCCAGCGAGCTTGACGGGGTCTCAGGCGTTTGGCAGTGCGGAGGTACTCGAGATTTCTGTGATCGGTGAATATCATTATTGGGTGCGTGGCTCCCTCAAGAAGGTATCTCCACTCTTCTAAGGCTGTCTTAATGGCCAGAAGCTCAGGATCACCTACTTCGTAATTCCTCTAGGCCTGGCTCATTTTCAGGGAGGAGAAGGCCACAGGGTGAAGCAGAGACTTGGGTCCCAGGCGCTGTGAAAGTACTGCTCCTGTAGCTACCTCTGAGGCATTGACCTCTAAAATATAGGGCAGGGCAGGATCAGGGTGTCGAAGAATTGGTGCAGAAGTAAACAAAGACTTCAGTTTCTCAAAGGCAGATTGGGCTTCGGAGGACCACAGGAAGTGAACATGTAGGCGGGTTACTTGGGTTATGGGCGAGATGATGGAAGAAACGTTCCTTATAAACCTTCTATAGAAGTTTGCAAACCCTACAAACCTTTGTACACCCTTCTTGTCTGACGGAGTTGGCCAGTCTAGGATTGCCTGCACTTTCTGTGGATCCATAGCTACACCACCGGTAGAGATGATGAGCCCTAGGAATTGTATGGATTTCTTTTCATAGTCACACTTTTCTGCTTTTGCGTGAAGTCTGTGTTTTCTTAGTGTGAGTAATACTGTCTTTACGTGAGTCCGATGGAGCTCCAAGGTGGTTGAGAAGATAAGGATGTCATCCAGATAGATGATGACGAAGTAGTCAAGATATTCCCGGAAGATGTTGTTTACGAAGTGCTGGAAAGTAGCCGGGGCATTACAGAGCCCAAACAGCATCACCAAATACTCAAAGTGCCCGAACCTCGTTCTGAATGCCATCTTCCACTCATCGCCCTTACGGATGCGAACGAGGTTGTAGGCACCCCAGAAGTCGAGTTTGGTGAACACTTGGGCTGAACGAAGTCTCTGGAAGAGTTCAGGGACCAGTGGGAGTGGATATCGGTTCTTTATGGTGATTTTATTTAATTCCCTATAGTCCACACATGGTCTTAGAGTCTTATCTTTTTTTTTCGACAAAGAAAATGCCGGCACCGGCAGGAGAAGAAGAAGGACGGATGAAGCCCTTTGCCAAATTTTCGTCTATGTACTGTCGTAGTGTCCCCAATTCCACTTCAGAGAGGGGGAATATATGTCCAAATGGAACTTCGGCCCCTGGAAGCAGCTCGATAGGACAATCATATGGCCGATGTGGTGGTAGAACATCGGCCTTTCTCTTATCAAAAACGTCCAGGAATTCATGGTACGCCCGGGGCACATCCTGGTTAGTGGAGGATACCGAATGGACTGTCAGACAACTGGTGGTATCTCTGGATTCAGGGAAACAGGACTTCCTTCTTGATCCAATCGATCTGGGGGTTATGGGCTTGGAGCCAAGGGATACCCAAGATAATTGGAGACATAGGTGAACTCAAAACGTCAAAATGTATGAATTCCCAATGGCCATCGGGAGAGGGACTTCCAGACCCTGTTTCTTGTGGAGGAGGGGCAACCTAAGGTTCCTTGCCAGGTTCAAGTCCATGAAGCAACTGCATGCTCCAGAGTCGATTATAGCCTGGACCTGGATCTCTTCTTCTCCCAACTGCAGTGAAATGGGAAGAACGAGTTGTGAGGGAGAAGTCCCGGAAATCTGGAAATATGCTGGAGAGTAGGTAGGTGGCTTCTTGAACGTCCTGGGACAGTCGCATAGAAAATGTCCATTTCCTCCACAATAGAGGCAGAGATTGGCTAGGATACGACAACGTCTTTCATCAATAGTTAGTGCGGAACATAACAGGCCAATCTGCTTGGGAACTGATTCAAAGGTGGGTGTACTGGCGGGTCTGCAGGTTCGTGATCGTTCGCACTGTCTCTCCTGCAAACGTTGATCTAGTTGGATGGATAATTGGATGAGACCCTCGAGTGTAGTGGGAATCTCGATCCTGGCCAACTCGTCCTTGAGGGATTCGGAGAGTCCTAGGCGGAACTGGTGTAGTAAAGCTACCTCATTCCAGGCTGTGTCTGCGGACCACCGCCAGAAGTCCAGGGTATAGTCCTCTACTGGTCGCCTACCCTGCTGCAGAGAGTGTAGAGCGGCTTCAGCGGTGGCAGTATGCTGGGGATCCTCGTAAAGTTGTGCCATAGCTGCCAGGAATGCGTCCACCGTGCAAATGACTGGACTCTTTTGTTCCCATAAGTTATGGGCCCAGGCCTGAGGTTCATCGGACAGCAAAGAGATGAGGAACCCGACTTTAACAGTCTCTAAAGCAAAAGTCCGGGGTTGCAGGGCTAGGTACAATAGGCAGGCAGTCTTGAAGGATCTGACTTTTTCCGGTCTCCGGAGAATCGCTCCGGAATGGGAACTCGAGGTTCTGGAGGCGGGAACATCATCAAGGGAGCCGCAGAGGATTGTTCGTGAGCAGATGACTCTGACAGGTGTTGCAACTTATCTGTTAGTTGCAGATAACCTTCCTGTAATTTCTGAACTGCTTGAGTCAGAGTGGTGGCTTGTTGGCACAAAGTCTCTAATGGGGACGCACCTCCACCGGCCTCAGTCATGGCTGGATTATACTGTCAAGTCTGTAGTGTGAGGCCGGGTTGCTGAGAAGGCGCCCCTTGCGGCTGAGTGCAGTGCGTCCCTAAATTTGGATACAGGGAATGCGATGCACAGAGGTGCACGGGTTGCAAGGGATACTGCAAGCTGGCTGGTTGGCTGTAAGTAGCTAGAGTGCATTGTGGCAGCCGTGCGGAGAGAAGTCTTGAACGGTAACAGCAGGGTAAACCAGGAACAGGGTCCGCAGCTAGGCCAGGGGTCAGATACCAAAAGACAGTCCAAGAGAGGTACAGGAACAAGCTGGGCCATACACAGAGGGCAGAAGACTGGCGAGTAGTCAGCCAAACCGGGGTCAGAGCGAGGAGATAAACAGGAACACAGGTCAAGCCGAGCAGAGGTCAAGCAGGAGTCTTCAGAGTATACAAGGCACAGGAACACAGGAGCTGTTTGATAATCCAGCAAACTGCAAGTGTCAGTGGCAGGTTTAAATAGGCCGGGGGGGTGTTCCCACAAGATCAGGGCGTGCTCACTAGACTCGCCTGCCACCATGACAGTTACTGGCGGAATTGCCCACAACACGGCCATTTCCCTGACAGCACCCCAGACGTTTTGGAACTACATTTCCCATGATGTTCACCTAGACTACAGCATGAGATCAATGTTGTGTGTTTCTTATTTACTGTATTTATTTTTTTGCTTTTACTTTCTTTTTTACTTTAAAGGGCAGAGGAGGGATTTGGGGTCACAGACAGCAGGTCTTCCCATAAGAAGATTGGCCGATATGAATGGACTACTGAGACCAGTAGGGATGAGCTTCGAGTTCGAGTCAAACTCATGTTCGACTCGAACATCGGCTGTTCGCAAGTTCGCCGAACAGCGAACAATTTGGGGTGTTTGCGGCAAATTCGAATGCCGCAGAACACCCTTTAAAAGTCTATGGAAGAAATCAAAAGTGCTAATTTTAAAGGCTTATATGCAAGTTATTGTCATAAAAAGTGTTTGGGGACCTGGGTCCTGCCCCAGGGGACATGGATCAATGCAACAAAAAGTTTTAAAAACGGCCGTTCTTTCAGGAGCAGTGATTTTAATAATGCTTAAAGTGAAACAATAAAAGTGTAATATCCCTTTAAATTTTGTAGCTGGGGGGTGTCTATAGTATGCCTGTAAAGGGGCGCATGTTTCCCGTGTTTAGAACAGTCTGACAGCAAAATGACATTTCAAAGGAAAAAAGTCATTTAAAATTACTCGCGGCTATTGCATTGCCGGTCCAACAATACACATAGAAGTTCATTGATAAAAACAGCATGGGAATTCCCCACAGGGGAACCCTGAACCAAAATTTAAAAAAAAATGACGTGGGGGGTTCCCCTAAATTCCATACCAGGCCCTTCAGGTCTGGTATGGATATTAAGGGGAAACCCTGCCAAAATTTAAAAAAAAAATGACGTGGGGGTCCCCCTAAATTCCACACCAGACCCTTCAGGTCTGATATGTATTTTAAGGGGAACCCCGCGCCAAAATTTAAAAAAAAAACGGCGTGGGGTCCCCCCAAAAATCCATACTAGACCCTTATTCGAGCACGCAACCTGGCAGGCCGCAGGAAAAGAGGGGAGGACGAGAGGGTGCCCCCCCTCCTGAACCGTACCAGGCCACATGCCCTCAACATTAGGAGGGTGCTTTGGGGTAGCCCCCCAAAACACCTTGTCCCCATGTTGATGAGGACAAGGGCCTCATCCCCACAACCCTGGCTGGTGGTTGTGGGGGTCTGCGGGCGTGGGGCTTATCGGAATCTGGAAGCCCCCTTTAACAAGGGGACCCCCAGATCCCGCCCCCCCTGTGTGAAATGGTAAGAGGGTACAAAAGTACCCCTACCATTTCACTAAAAAACTGTAAAAAATGTTAAAAATGACAAGAGACAGTTTTTGACAATTCCTTTATTTAAATGCTTCTTCTTTCTTCTATCTTCCTTCATCTTCTTCTTCTGGTTCTTCTGGTTCTTCTTTCGGTGTTCTCGTGCAGCATCTCCTCCGCGGCGTCTTCTTCCCTTCTTCTCCTCGGGCCGCTCCGCACCCATGGCATGGGGGGAGGCTCCCGCTCTTCTCTTCATCTTCTTCTCTTCTTCATCTTCTTCTCCGGGCCGCTCCGCACCCATGCTGGCATGGTGGGAGGCTCCCGCTGTGTGACGCGTCTCCTCTTCTGACAGTTCTTAAATAACGGGGGGCGGGGCCTCTGGCTCTAATCACATGCTTCAGAAAAACACACCCCCATCATTGGAATCCATAGTCTGGTGCCCTGTATGTAGATCAGGGGGCCAGACACATGGATAGGGGGGACGCTGCTGCTGCTGCTGCTGAAAATGGGTGACAGGAGTTCAGATTGAACTGCAATCCTGTGATCCATAGGAGAAGTACAGCCAAACAAGCTTTCGCCGTACTTTTCCTTTAATACATTGTCTGCAAGTACTGAAAGAAACGGTTGGTCCTGTTAGAAATCCAGCGCCTTTATATGAACTGAAATCTCAACATTCTTTTGTGAACTTCAACCCCCTCCCCCCCTCATATAATGGAGATGAAGAGAGAGGAGATGTTTTGTAGTTCTAACACACTTCCTGTTCTTGATTTGAGAAAGCTACACCTCTATAGATAAAGTACAGAGAGCGCTGTCACCTTAAAAACAGGAAGTGTGTTACTGGCGGGATTAGTAGGTGAATATAAATAGACGGTATAAAAATTGAAAAAAGAAAACTAATGCTGCCACCACATCTGGTAATCAGTAATATACGACATTCTTGTTTTGGGATTTAGATACTTTTTATTTATTTCAGCACACATTTGTACCAGGATTTAGAGGTCAGTGACACTGTTTTGATGTTGAATTTTAAAAGCAGCGGCAAACCTGCTAATCTCACATGTTTGCTAATCTGACAGAACACTGCTGCTTTTAAAATTCGACATCAAAACAGTGTCACGGGCTTCTAAATGCCGTATTTCACGATATAATCTGAGTTTACTGGTAAAAATCTAACAAAGCCTCCACCATTATAATCATAGACTTTAATATGTCTGCTGCCATCTACAGTAACTCATAAGTACTGCAGTCAGTTAGATTTACCTTGCTTGTTGTATCTCAGTTGATGATACAATAATCTGAGACTGCAGTGTGCCCATCAATACCGACCACCTAATCACATATACAGTGCCTTGCAAAATTATTCCACCCCTTGGCTTTTTACCTATTTTCTTACATTACAGCCTTCAGTTTACTGTTTTTTTAATCTGAATTATATGTGATGGATCAGAACACAATAGTCTAAGTTGGTGAAGTAAAATTAGAAAAATATATACATCAAACTATTTTTCAGAAATAAAAAACTGATAATTATGCATGTGCCTATGCATTCACCTCCTTTGTTAGAAAAGCCAATATACAGCTCTGGTGCAAACAATTACCTTCAGAAGTCACATAATTAGTGAAATGATGTCCACCTGTGTGCAATCTAAGTGTCACATGATCTGTCATTACATAGACACACCTTTTTGAAAGGCCCCAGAGGCTGCAACACCTAAGCAAGAGGCACCACTAACCAAACACTGCCATGAAGACCAATGAACTCTCCAAACAAGTAAGGGACAGTGTTGTTGAGAAGTACAAGTCAGGGTTGGGTTATAAAAAAAAATCCAAATCTTTGATGATCCCTAGGAGCACCATCAAATCTATCATAACCAAATGGAAAGAGCATGGCACAACAGCGAACCTGCCAAGAGACGGCCGCACACCAAAACTCACGGAGCGGACAAGGAGGGCATTAATCAGAGAGGCAGCACAGAGACCTAAGGTAACCCTGGAGGAGCTGCACATAGGAAAGACTGGAGTATCTGTACATAGGACGACAATAAGCCATACGCTCCATAGAGTTGGGCTTTATGGCAGAGTGGCCAGAAGAAAGACATAACTTTCAGTAAAAAACAAAATGGCAGGTTTTTGAGTTTGCGTAAAGGCATGTGGGAGACTCCCAAAATGTATGGAGGAAGGTGCTCTGGTCTGATGAGACTAAAATTGAACTTTTTGGCCATCAAAGAAAATGCTATGTCTGGCGCAAACCCAACACATCACATCACCCAAAGAACACCATCCCCACTGTGAAACATGGTGGTGGAAGCATCATGCTGTGGGGATGTTTTTCAGCAGTCGGGACTGGGAAACTGGTCAGAGTTGAGGGAAAGGTGGATGGTGCTAAATACAGGGATATTCTTGAGCAAAACCTGTACCTCTCTGTGTGTGATTTGAGGCTAGGACGGAGGTTCACCTTCCAGCAGGACAATGACCCCAAATACACTGCTAAAGCAACACTTGAGTGGTTTAAGGGGAAACATGTAAATGTGTTAGAATGGAATAGTCAAAGCCCAGACCTTAATCCAATAGAAAATCTGTGGTCAGACTTAAAGATTGCTGTTCACAAGCGCAAACCATCCAACTTGAGTGAGCTGGAGCAGTTTTGCAAGGAGGAATGGGCAAAAATCCCAGTGGTAAGATGTGGCAAGCTCATAGAGACTTATCCAAAGTGACTTGGAGCTGTGATAGCCACAAAAGGTGGATCTACAAAGTATTGACTTTAGGGGGGTGAATAGTTATGCACATTGACTTTTTCTGTTATTTTGTCCTAGTTGTTGTTTGCTTCACAATAATAAAAAAAATCTTCAAAGTTGTGGGCGTGTTCTGCAAATTAAATGATGCAAATCCTCAAACAATCCATGTTAATTCCAGGTTGTGAGGCAACAAAACACGAAAAATGTCAAGGGGGTGAATACTTTTGCAAGGCGCTGCACATGGAATGACCACAGAGAGCTTTATCTGTCAGCATATTGTATATAATTAAAACTATTGATACATTTATATAAAAACCAGCGCTAGTGTGGAATGCTTTCCCTTTCGTTATGAACAATGTTCATTGTTTGCTGCTCAGGACAAAGTCCAATGTCAATAAAATTATATTACACATAGAAGACAGAACTGGGAGCAGTCAGCAGCAACTCCTCCGTCCGATGATCGGAAACATTTTATATTTATTGATAGAAAAAGATTTTTCATAAACGACAAATACTGGAAACGTAACCAGAAGACCAATACACATCCAAGTAAGTGTGTGATATATAATACTTCTATATAGAAACGATTTACATCTACTATAAAGTCTTCATTCCTGTGGTATATTGTGTTTTCTGTGTTATATCTCAGATATACTTTATGATAGATGATGATAACTTTTTTTTTTGCTTTCCTTCTCCCCCCCCCCTCATCTCTCTCCTCCCCCTCTTTATCCCCCTATCCTCTCTTGACTCCTCTCTAATCCTTTACCTCTCCCCATCTCTCTACCTCTTCTTTTTCTCACCCCCTCCTTCTCCCCTCCTCCTTTCCTCTCTCCCCCTCCTTTCTTTTCTCTCCTCCTTCCCCTCCTCGCCCCCTCCTTTCCTCTCTCCCCCCCTCTCTCTATCACCATCTATCCCCCCCGTACTTTCCTTCCTCCCCCTCCTCTCTCTCTTCTCCTTTTATTTTCTGCCCCTCCTTCTCTCCCCTCTCTCCCTTCCTTCTCCCCTCCTCCTTTTCCCTCTTTCCCCACTTCTCTCTCTCCCCCCTCCCCTCTCTCTCTCCTTCCTTCTCCCCTCCTCCTTTTCTCTCTCCCTCTCCTCTCTCTCTCCTCCTTTCTTTTCCACCCCTCCTTCTCCCCCCTCTTTCCCTCATTCTCCCCTCTCCTTTCCTCTCTCCCTCCTCCTTTCTTTTCCGCCCCTTTTTCTCACCCCTCTCGCCCCCTCCTTCTCCCCTCCTTCTTTCCTGTCTCCCCCCCTCTCCTCCCCCGATTGTCCTCTCCCCCTGCTTCTCTCTCTCCCCCCTTCTTTCCCCCCTTCTCTCTCCCCTCCTCCTTTCCTCTCTCCTCTCCCTCCTATCTATCCCCTCCTCCGTTCCTCTCTCTCTTCTCCTTTCTCGTGCCCACCTCTCCATCTGCCCCCTCCTCCTCCTTTCCCCCTATTTCTCCCCTATTCTCCCCCCTCTTCTCCTTTCTTTTCTCCATCTACCTATCTCCCCACCCCCCCTTCTCTCCCCCTCCTCTTCATTTGTCACTCTCCCCTCTCTCTTTCTCTATTTTTTTTCTCCTTTCTTTCCCTCATCTGTCTCTCTTCACCTATTCTTCTTCTCTGTCTCCCTCTCTCACTGTGTCCCGCCTCTATCCCCCTCCTCTCTCTCTCCACCTTTCTTTTCCACCCATCCTTCTCCCCCTCTCTCTCTCCTTCCTTCTCCCCTCCTCTTTTCCTCTCTCCCCCTCCTTCCCCCCCTTCTATTTCTCCCCCCTCTCTCTCCCCTTCCTTCTCCCCTCCTCTTTTCCTCTCTCCTCTCACCCTATCGCTCCCCTCCCCTCCTCCTTCCCTCTCTCTGTTCTCATTTCTCTTCCCCACCTTTCCTCCTTCCTCCCTCCTCCTTTTCTCCTTCTTTTTCCCCTATTCTCCTCTCTTTTCCCCATCTACTATGTCTCCCTACCCCATTTTCTCCTCTCCTCCTTTTTCTCTCCCCCCTCCTCCTCCTCCTTTTTTACTCTCCCCTCTCTCTCTTTCTCTTTTTTTCCTCCTTTCTTTCCCTCATCTGTCTCTCTTCTCCCATCCTTCCTCTCTGTCTCCCTCTCTCACTGTGTTTCCCTCTCTCGTTGTGTCTCCCCCCCCCCCCCGTTCTCTCTCTCCCCCACCTTCTCTGTCTTATTACCTCCATCCCCTCTGTTTTTGAATATTGAAGTTGTCATTTTTCCCAGGTAGTAACTGAGGTTTATGGAACCTCCTAAATCTTATACCAGATTTCCAGATAGAAGGAGACAATTGAGGATGGGAGAAGAAGTTGTGTCATATATGGGCCCGGCTCCACCTTGGGAGAGTCTGTTCTTAGAGAGGACTCATGTTTGCTGGAGGAAGTAATGTGATCAGCAAAATGAAAGCTACACAATTTCCTCTTATGTAAATAGCAGACATTAGTCTGTAGTGTACAGAGAAAAAAAAAATAATTGACCATAGTCTCTGCATTCAAAGAGGTTAGAGCCCATCCTCCACAAATATTGGGGCCATTTTAGAGGTGAAGCTAATTACCATGGATTGCGGGAGGAAGCTGTAGGAAACTCCTATAAACAGAAGCATATACAAGGGGGTGCTGATAAGTATTGAGCCTTACCCAGAAAAAATTGAGCTAGGAAGGTGTAAATTGCAGGGTGTACTGGCCAATTTGTCTATATTCAATGGTGCAAGAAACAACTACCTTTGGTTTTAAGGTATTTTTCTTTTTCAGGTCCAAAGTGAACATGGCAGCACCTCCAGAAAAATTAAATGTGGAAGAGCATAGGGCCATAATCAAGTTCTTGTTTCTCCAAGGGAAAGGTGTGAAGCAGATCCATGATGAAATGTCACAAACTTTTGGGTGACAGTGACCCTTCATATGCAACAGTTTAACGTTGGGTTGTCAATTTTAAAACTAGCCATTTTGGTGTTAAAAGCAAAAAAAAACTGGAAGGCCTGTTTCTGTCTCTGTGCCTGCAAATGTAAAAGCCATCCATGACATTGATCATGGAGGACCAATATCAGCCAAAAGTATTGCTACATATCTGGGAATATCACGTGAAAGAGTTGGTGCCATTATCCACAACGACTTAGAAACGAGAAAGCTTGCAGCACAGGGGTCCCCAAAACTTTTGACTTTTTCAGGCACAGAAACAGAAACAGGCCTTCCACTGAGTTTCTGACTTTCAACACCGAAATGGCCAGTTTTAAAATTGACAACCAACTGTTGCATATGAAGGGCCACTGTCACCCAAAGTTTGTGACATTTCATCATGGATATGCTTTGCACCTTTCCCTTGAAGGTCCTATGCTCTTCCACATTGAATTTTTTATGGTGGCGCTGCCATGTTCAATTTGGACCTGAAAAAGAAAGATAAGTTAAAATCATAGGTAGTTGATTTTTGCACCATTGTATACAAATAAATTGGCCAGTACACCCTGCATTTTATAACTTCCTAGCTCAATTTTTTCTGGGTAAGGCTCAATACTTATCAGCACCCCCTCGTACTATTTGGTCAATGGTTTGGGGACCCCTGGCTATCACATCTATATGAGCTTGTTGGACATGCCATTCCAAAACCATGGCCATTAATATGGAGTTGCATCACAACTACCACCACCTTTATTTCTATTCAATCCTCCACTTTTCTGGTCGGGCTTTCCATGATTTCTATGATTTTGGAGTGTATCTGTTGGTATTTGTGCCTGCTCATGTCTTTATGGAGCTTGCCTTTGTACTCAGTGTAGTGATCGGGTATATGTATATTGGGTGGTAGTATAGTGGTATCGTGGGTATGATAATGAATTAGTAAGTACTCTTCCGCAGCAAACCAATTCTTCCAGAGAGATGCACTTTATTGACTTCCAACACAGAACAAAGTCCAAAGTCCACAGATGACAGAAAAATCCGACAGAGTAAATATAATTCAGAACCCCATGTTCATAGGTCTGTGTGCATACACAGACAAGCCTCACTAAAACCTATAGACTGAATGCCGTGTTATATTCACTAAATATTGAATGGCTGAGCAATTTGATTGGCCGTTTCAATTTAGGACTTTGATTAGCTTTAGTCTTTCAAACAGACAACAACCCCCAGCCGTGAACAGCTGTAGTCATAAACCGCCCCAATTTGCACTCCCGCATATCAACATCAACAAGTCTCCTTTAGATATGTGTAATTAGATTAGATTAACAGATACCACCTGAATACCCTTTGAGATGTTCAAATAGACTTGCATAAGATTAACACATCAAAGAGTCTTCAGCTGTTAAAATTCAGTTGGACAAATCAACCATTCTGTCATTGTCATTCTGGCCTGGTCAACATTGACTGCATGTGCACATACACACAACAATGTCCCACATAAATCGGTGAACATATTACAACATATACAACACTCAGGGGCACAGTTATGCTGCAACAGAAAAGAGCCTTCACTGAACTAATACTGCAGGGTTGAAAGCAAAATAGACTACCATGTCTTTGTATACTGCATCAATAGCAGTCGTCTCCATTGGAAACACCTGAATCATTTGGAGGGGGTGCTAGATACTTTTGGCCATATAGTAGAAATGAAGGTCAAGTGCCCAGAAACTTTGTGCCATAACGGTAATTCTTGTTGGGAATTCAAGGAGAACCCTTGGCGTTGCAAAGTCCCAGAACTAACCAGTAAGCTATCATGTTTACTTGTTTTTAATTTTGTTTCTCATTTGTATAACGTCCTCTAAGTGACCGATCACACATATTCCAGTGATGACCATCATATTCTAATGGAAACTTTGCGATTGTGTTTCATTTTAGAAACTCGTCCTCTGGTGAAAATGGTTTTTAAAAAGTATGTTGTAGGGATATTCACCCGAGAGCATCCAGATCTGTACCAGTGGCTGGTCCGTTTTCTTCTCAGCATTTCTGTAGTGAAAGATGTCCGCCCGGTCGTTATCACCAACAACTTCCCTGAGTTTCAGCAAGAGGTGTTCAAATGTAACTTTGTCATCCTCTACCACTCCAAGAGAAGAGGAAGACTCAACGTCACAGACGTCACAGACTCTCTGTACGACAGGGAGCTCCAACATCTCCATCAAACTTTTGGTGAGCTACTAATCTATATAGTCCAATAAATTATAGACACATTGATGTAGCAACATTAAACCACCCATAAACACTATATTGTTTACAACTATGACATTAAATCCTTATGGATAGCACATTTCACTACAGCTGGCATTAGCATCAGATTAGGTGGATCTATGCATGTAGATGTTTGCCATGAATTACTCACTTATCTGGACAAATTTATATGCTGAACTAGTACAGGGGTCTTTTGTAATGCCATACTTAGTATATTTGTCAGCTGGGGTGGATAATTTTTTAGCACTTCCTGTATGCAACATAATTATTTTTAGCAATACAAATCATAGAATTAAATGAATAATAGTTGTTACCAGTTGTTGGAGAAAGGTTTCCTTATAATGATATTTGGCAGGGAAAAAACCCATTTACATTGGTGGTCAGTGGAGAAGTGTGCAGAGGCGGCTCTAGGCTTTGTGAGGCCTTAGGCGAAACTTACACATGAGGCCCCAATCACGCCCATAATGGGAACAAAAAGTCAAGCAATAAAAATGGCTGCAAAAAGATGGACAAATCTAGCACACAGTTCATCAGCACAACTTCCAGGGCACCCTACTCACCCATCAGACATATGCAGCCAATAAAACATCTGGGGCCCAGCCAGGTGGCAACCCCTCTAAGAATTTCCTGTGTCTTAGGAGAATGGGGAGGCGATGTCACTGAGTCATTCCACATCCACAGACGAAGTAGAGTGGGGGGATCCCAGCACAGCGCAAGGGGAAAGAAAGAGGGGGGGAGAAAGGAGGGGAGAGAGAGAGGGGGAGGGAAAGGGAGTGAAAAAGAGAGCGAGAGAAAGAGGGGAAGAGGGGGGAGGGGGAGAGAGAGAGAGAAAAGGAGGGGGGAGAGAGAGGGAGCAAAAGATTGTGAGAGAGGGGGAGCGAGGGTGAGTGAGAGGGGGAGAAAGAGGAGAAGGTGAGCGAGAGGGTGATGAGAGAGAGGGGTAGAGAAAGGGTGCGCAAAAGGGGGAGAGAGAGGGAGAGAGGGAGGGGAGAGAGAGGGAGAGAGGGAGGGGAGAGAGAGGGAGAGAGGGAGGGGAGAGAGAGAGAGAGGGAGGGGGGAGTGAGGGAGGGGAGGGGGGAGAGAGAGAGAGGGAGTGGTGGTAAGGGGTAAGAGAGAGGAGTGTGGTGAGAAAGAGGAAGGAGGGAGAGAGAGAAAGAGAGCGAGGGTAAGAGAAAGAGGGAGTGAGGGAAGTGACAGGGGGTGAAAGAAAGAAGGGGAGGTGAGAAAGAGGGGGTTAGCGAAAGAGGGGGGGATCTCTAGCCCTGTCCCTGTCTGCAGCCCCTCCTGTGCCCCATGTCCCAGTATGTGAAAGCACTGGGGGAGGCAAGGAGCAGGGAGGAGCTGAAGAGTGCTGGGGGTGGAGAGTGCTGGAGGGTGGGGGGTAAAGAGTGCTGGGGGGTGGGGGGTGAAGAGTCCTGGGGGAGGAGAGTGCTGGGGGCCAGAGAGTGCTGGGGTCAAGGGAGTGCTGGGGGGTGTTGGCCAGAGAGTGCTGGAGGGTGGGGGCCGGAGAGCGCTGGGGGAGAGCTTGAGAGGGGGGAGAAAGAATTGGAGTGGAGAGCAGGGGGGGTGCTGATGAAATGGGGGCGGAGCCAGGGAGGACAAGGATGGGCTGGAGAGCAGGAGGGGTGGAGCCAGGGGGCACAAGGAGGGGCTGGAGAGCAGGAGGGGAGGAGCCAGGGAGCACACGGAGGGGCTGGAGAGCAGGAGGGGTTGAGCCAGGGAGAACATGGAGGGGCCGGAGAGCAGGAACGGGGGAGAGAGGCCACCTAGAGGCCTCTATTGTCCCGCTCCCCACACTTGCTACCACCGAACCAGGGTGAGACTTTGACAACATCAGTGATTGATCACAGGCAAATTAGGCGGCCGTGAGGCCCCTGTGACTGCGGGGCCTTAGGCGATCGCCTAATTTGCCTAATTAGAGAGCCGCCACTGAGTGTGCCTTACATTGGTGGTCAGCAGAAGTAGGGTCCCCTTACATGGATGGTTAGTGGAGATGAACCCGCTTACATTTGTGGTTGGTGGAGAATGGCTCTCTTATAGAGGCAGAGAAGGGCTTCCTTACAATAATCGTAAGAGACCATGCTAGTCAATGGGTAAAGACCCCATACATTAGTGATCAGTGAGAGAATGGCCTCCTTACATTGGTGGATAGTGGTATAATGTCCCCTTGCATTGGTAGTCTGTGGTGTAATGCTCTCTTACAATTGTGATCAGTGGTGTAATGGCCTCTTACTTCCATGGTCAGTGGAGAATGGACCCTATACATTCTTGATCAGTGGAGTAGGACCACCTTACATTAGTGTACTGCCAGCTTACAATGGAGAACAGTGTATAGTCCCACCTTACATTAATGTCCAGTAAAGAATTGTTCCCTTGCATTGATGGTTAGTGGAGTAAGAGCCCTCCTAAATTTATATATTATTCAGTGGGGCAAGGGCTTCCTTCCATTGGTGGTAAGCTCCCCTTACATTGTTGCTTGGTGGGATGGGACCCCTTACATTGATGGTCAGTGGAAAAGTATCATCTTAGTTTGGTGATCAGTGGGAATAATTCAAACACTTAAAAATATAATTTGTGTTGTTTAAGAACCTCAGAGGAAGGCAAAGCCTCTATGGCATAGTTTCAATTTCCTGGGAAAGGGGGTGAAGTTGTTATAGAGAACAATGGAGTTGCTATCTGGGTCCATGAGGAGACAGCGGTCCCTCAGGTGACTGGATGATATGACAGCAAAGGACCATGGGGGTATTTTTATGTTGTAAGAAACTTCTACATGGTTTGTATAGTGATGGGCAAGGTGTATATATATATATATATATATATATATATATATATATATATATATATATATATATAATAAGAAAGTGAAGAATGAATGTATGATTGGAGAGGGGAAGGGGGGGGAAGTAAACTACAACAAAGAATGTGTTTCTAATTCTTCATTGAGTCCCCCTAGCGAGAGAGTACCCAATGAATATATCCAGTAGGCCTCCTGCTGACACAGGCGTTTAAAACGTTCCGCAGCAGGAAGACCTCTGGGCATGGCCTCGATGACCCAGACTCTGAGGCCCATGGTAGATTTTTGGTGTTCCTTCAAAAAATGAAGAGGGACACTGTTTGTCCCAGCCCTTTTCTATGAAACGCCTGTGTTCGCCAAAACGTTGGCGTAGGGGGCGTATGGTCCTGCCCACATAAAAGAGACCACATGGGCAGGTCAGGCAGTAAACCACGTATTCACTGGAACAATTATAAAAGTCTTTTATGGTGTATGTTTTGTCTTTAACGGTGAAGTTTTTTTGTCCATGGTCAACAAATTTGCACGTTAGGCATAATTTTTTCCGGCATTGGTACATTCCCACTAATGGAATTAGGGGGATGTGTGAGGCTGGAGTGAGTGGGACTTTACGGATTTTACTGGGTGCTATCCTACTTTTAATATTTTTTGCTCTACGATATGAAACCTTGGGTAGTTGGGTGAGGGAAGAACCTAGAAAGGGGTCTCCAAGCAAGATGCACCAATGTTTGGCTAAGATGTTCTCCATCTTCTTGTGACAATCATGAAATTGGGTAGTGAAAAGTGTTGGTTGTGGATTATCTGAAGTTTTGAGTTTGGGTGGAGGTTTCTTTGCCTGTTGGAGGAAGGCCTTTTGTACCAGATGTGGTGGGTATCCTTTGTCTTGAAATTTATTGGAAAGGAGTTTACCCTGTATGTGGTAATCTTCATCCTTGGTGCAATTCCGCCGAATTCTATGGAATTGGCTCTTCGGTATGTTGTTGATCCATGTTGGATGGTGACAGCTCTGGTAGTGAATATAGGAATTTCCAGCGGTGGGTTTGACAAAGTTTGTAGCATGTATTTCAGATTCACTATGAAAAAGTTCTAAGTCCAAGAAGATTAGTTTTTCAGGGTCTATGACATGGGTGAAGGATAGACCTAGGGAGTTGCAGTTGCAATGCTTGACAAAGGACTCTATACTCTCTGATGTGCCCTCCCAGATCATAATGATATCATCGATGTAGCGCCCATAATATATGATATGATATGATTATGTGAGACGTATTGTAGTTCCCAGTAGCCCATAGTCAGGTTGGCGTAGCTTGGGGCAAAATTGGCACCCATGAAAGTGCCTTGAGTTTGTAGATAGAAGGTGTGGTCAAACTCAAAGTAGTTGTGTTCTAGACAGAATTGTGTAGCCTCCAGGATGTACTGTGCCTATCTGGAATTGATGAGGGGGTCCTCAGAGAGAAAATATTCTACTGCTCTGAGGCCTACTGCGTGGGGGATGGAAGTGTATAGAGATGTAATGTCCAAGGATACCCACTGGTAGGTGGGTTCCCAGATGTAGAAGGAAAGCATCTCCAATAGGTGGGTACTATCTCTAATATAAGATGGGAGGTGTTGCGCAAGGGGTTGAAGGAAATGGTCTATGTACATAGAAAACCCGCTGGTGATGCTCTCCATAGCAGCTACTATGGGACGGCCTGGTGGGTTGGACTGGTCTTTATGGATTTTTGGTAAATGGTAAAAATAGGGAGTTTTACGAAAACCTTTGATGAGAAATGACAGTTCAGCTTTGGAAATAATACCATCTTCTAGGGCTCTGAGGGCTCTGTACTTTCGCTGAACAGCAAACAATTTGGGGTGTTCGCGGCAAATTCGAAAGCCGCAGAACACCCTTTAACCACTTGACCACTGGGCACTTAAACCCCCTTAATAACCAGACCAATTTTCAGCTTTTGGCGCTCTCACATTTTGAATGACAATTACTCAGTCATGCAACACTGTATCTATATGAAATTCTTGTCCTTTTTTTCACACAAATAGAGCTTTCTTTTGGGTGGTATTTAATCACCGCTGGGTTCTTTATTTTTTGCGCTATAAAAGAAAAAAGACCGAAAAATCTGTAAAAAAATGCATTTTTCTTCGTTTCTGTTATAAAATTTTGCAAATTAGTAATTTTTTCTTCATATATTTTGACCAAAATTTATACCGCTACATATCTTTGGTAAAAATAACCCAAATCGGTGGATATTATTTGGTCTTTGTGAAAGTTATAGAGTCCAAAAGCTATGGTGCCAATATCTGAAAATTGATCACACCTGAAGTACTGACGGCCTATCTCATTTCTTGAGACCCTAACATGCCAGAAAAGTACAAATACCTCCGAAATGACCCCTTTTTGGAAAGAAGACAATCCAAGGTATTTAGAAAGATGCATGGTGAGATTTTTGAAGTTGTCATTTTTTCACACAATTCTTTGCAAAATCAAGTTTTTTTTTGTTTTGTTTTTTGTTCACAAAATTGTCATATTAGCAGGTTATTTCTCACACACAGCATATGCATACCACAAATTACACCCCAAAACACATTTTGCTATTACTCCTGAGTATGGCGTACCACATGTGTGAGACTTTTACACAGCGTGGCCACATACAGAGGCCCAACATGCACGGAGCACCTTCAGGCATTCTGGAGCACCCAGGCCAATTCTGACATTTCTCTCCTACGTGTAAAAATCATCATTTATTTGCTAGAAAAATTCATAGAATCCCAAAACATTATATATATTTTTTTTAGCAAAGAGCCTACAGAATACAATAGCGGTCATTGCAACTTTTTTTTTTTTTTTTAATTGTTTATTTATAACAGAGACAAGGCCATCATGGCCCAACAAGTTACACAATAGTATAACTAATGACATATTTTCACTTTTACAGATTAAGGTGCTTAAGAGAAATGTCTAGACAGACAAAATTCCTGGCAGCAGAACAAATCATGGTAGACACATAACAAATGTTTCATCGTTAAAGGCACCTCGTGTGTTTTCAGTGACTGTCTCAGTGTCTCTTTAATAATTATGCGGTGTAAAAAGAGAAACTTCTCTGGGAGAGTGTATATGTACTTGGTCTGGTCATGAAGTTAGATGTCGGGGTCCATGCGCCCCGTCCCTTCATTTTCTTTTCTCTTCTTTTTTTAAAAAGAAATTAAAAATGAAAAAAAGAGGGTAATCCCACGGATGTGGGTAGAGAGAACAGGAAATAATAGTATGGTAAAAGATAGCTATATGAAAGAAGAATAGATGGTCAAAAGCGGGAGGGGTAGAGGGAGGGGGGGAGAGGGGTGTTAGTCCCTTTATCACGAAGTATCAAAGAGGGTATTCTCGGGTCACGTACATGGTGTTTTGCGCCAACGTTCTGAAAGAGTGGTAGGAAGCGTGTTGTGTTGGAGGATGTACGCTCACACAGCCAAAACAAGGTCTCTTAGCGCCTGACCTTCATCAGATAATATGAAGATGTTCCATAGCTGCCAAGTTTTAGTAAATGTCTCTTGCCTATCTTGCGCCGTGAGAATGAGATCCTCCATGCGTTTTATTTCCTCCACTCTTGTAAGCCATGATGCAATTGTCGGTGGGGATGTGGCCTTCCAGTGTATTGGGATGCAGGCTTTGGCCGCGTCTAGCAGGTGTCTAATCACTAATTTTTTGTATACTTTCTCCAAGATGTCCGATGCATGCAGGAGAAAGAATGCGGGGTCATCTGGTATAATATACTCAGTGAATTTCTGAGTAACCTCCCTCACCACCCTCCAGAAATGATTCAGGACAGGGCATGACCAAAAAATGTGCACCAATGTTCCTGTGTCTGCCCGACATCGCCAACATAGGTCAGACGTTGTCCAGAAAAACCTGTGGAGTAGAGCTGGTGTTCTGTACCATCTCGATAGTAATTTATAATTGGTCTCCTGGGTTTTGGCACAGATAGAGGAATTGTGAGTGAATCTAAGAATGTGCTGACGTGTAGTTGTACTAAAGTGGCAATTTAGTTCCAGTTCCCATTTAACCAACCCCGGGGGTACAAAATCTGCTTGCGGTGTGTTTAGGAGACTGTAGGCCATGGATAGAGTATGCGTTAATGTGCCTGTGGTGTTGCAGAGTTCTTCTAAAGTTGTGAGGGGTTGATCGTTGGCGACAGGAAGTTCCAGGGAGTGAAGGAAATGTCCCAGCTGACGGGACCTCAAGAAGTCTAAGCGAAACGGGCCCGCCGGGTCCGAAAATTCTGCAATAGTGTACCAGCGTCCCCCAGCGTTAAAGTGGGAGGACTGGTGCAGGCCCGCATCGCCCAGACCCTGAAAGATCGCATCCTGTATGCCCGGCTCAAACCTAGGGTT